>NC_079487.1:107341473-107644503 GCF_020520425.1 Spinacia oleracea
TCCGCTGAAACGGATCCCCGAGGAAGTAAGGGAGGCGATGGCTCGGTTTGCTAGGGCTCCGGTTTTGGGAGAGAATCCCCTGGCTCATGTGGGATCTTTAGTGGGTCCCGAAGCTGCTCGGGAGAATCTTCTTCGGGCCAATCCGCAGTGGAGGGTTCCTGGAGCTGAAGAGAGGAATCCGGCTATGATGGCCCAGTACTACCTGAATGAGGTAAGTATTGGTTTGCTCTTTGATTTGTGTCTTTGGCTTATGTTTTTCCTACTCTTTCTCATCTTTCTTTTGCTCCCAGGCTGTTTTCTGGTCCTCGTTCGCTTCCGAGTGTAGCTCGGTTGAGGAGAGACAATTGAGGAGATATCAGGAGGCTTATGCTCGTGATATTCCTATCTTGGACCAGAAGGCTGGGCAGCTCCTCTCCGAGCTTGTGGAAGTCAAGCAGTTGTACCTTAAGTACAGTCGCGAGGCTAGAGCTACCGCTGAGCAGATCGGGGCCGAGGTTGGTAAGCTTACCTTCCGAGTCGAAGAGGATGCTGAAAAAATAGCTTCCTTCGACAAGGAGAAGAAGGATATGGCCGCCAAGTTTACGAGCGAACTTGAAGAAAAAGACAGACTTCTCAAGGAGATGACGTCTAAATTTGAGGCGGCTGATAAGGAGAGTAAGGATGCGGAGGTGAGGCTTCAGCAGTTCGTCAAGAATCGGGAAATGATTCAGAACCAAGCTGACAAGGTGCGTGTTCTTAAGCTGACGATCCGAGAGAAGGATGAGACCATTCGAAAGTTGGAGCAAGAGCGAGCTGACCTCTATACTGCTGATCAGTGTAGAGAGCAGTATTGGAATGGTATCCTGGGTGCTCGGCGCATGTTTGCAAAGCACATGCCTCATTTCCCTTGGAATGAGAAAGTTCCTCTCTGGATGCGGGCCCAGGATCACTTGGTGGAATGCCAGGCTGACCGAGACGAAGCTGAAGCCGAACGCCAAGCTGCTCTTGCAGTGGCTCTGGCCCAGAAGGCGGATTCCGAAGGTGACACTACTGTCGGGGGTTCTTCGAAGGATGCTCCCCTAGGGGCTGCTCCTGAGACTCCCAAGAGTTAGGGATACGTGCAGTCGTCTTCTTCAGAGTCGGTCGGTTCCAGTTGAGGACTTCCGAATGTGTGCTTGCCTTTCCCCCTTTTGCCTCGGCGCTGCGTTGTACTTGTTTCTTTTTGCTTTTTAGTACTTCGGTAGGCCGGTATTATCCGTTGATGGCTGCCGATTTTAACTGTTTCATTTTCTTTTCAATTTCTGAGGGTCCTCGGGTGTGTCCCGAGTTGGTTTGATGTATTTGTACTTCCCCCGAATATTGAATAAAAAATGAATGTTCGTTACTTGGCTGTCTCTTTTCAATTTTTTTTTTTTTTTTTTGTGCTTTCCGAAGTTTTAAGTCTGCCTTTGAACTTGTAACTCTCGAGCTTTTCTTTGTGGACTTGCTGAGGGATCCTTTGACCTGTAGATCTACTAAGAGACTCTTCAGTTTTGCGAGTTCTTCAAATCCGTAGATCTGCTAAGAGACTCTTTAATTTTGCGAGTTCTTCAAATCCGTAGATCTGCTAAGAGACTCTTTAATTTTGCGAGTTCTTCAAATCCGTAGATCTGCTAAGAGACTCTTTAATCTTGCGAGTTCTTCAAATCCGTAGATCTGCTAAGAGACTCTTTAGTCTTGCGAGTTCTTCAAATCCGTAGATCTGCTAAGAGACTCTTTAATTTCCAGACTCTTCAAATCCGTCGATCTGCTCAGAGGTCTGAATTGTTCTTCCGATCTCTTGTGGTTCAGAAACCTGGGCAAGAGATCGCTAGTCTGCCTCTTAGTTATGACTTTGGCGATCCGTGGATCTGAGCCGAAGTTTTATAACTTGATTCGAGCGACTGTTTGTTGCGAACAAGGTTTATCTGGGTATCGCGAATCCGAGGATTCTGGACGATTCCCCGAAGTGTATGATTTGGTCATTTCTTGCATTTTATCAAGGAATGGGCAAAGTCAACCTGCTTTTGGTCTCGGATTGATCAGATCCGAGGCTGCATGTATATATAAAAAGACAATGAATTTGAAATATAGAGATAGGTTTAATGAAACACATGGCGCCAAACGGCTTTCCTCTTCTCATTTAAACAACTTACTTGGTTTACAGACAGTGATCATACAAAATACTTCTTGAGAACATCGATATTCCAATGGTTCTTCAAGATTGTTCCATCTAACTGTTTCAGCATAAACATGCCTGGCCTTTTTTCGGAATGGATGATGTATGGTCCTTCCCAGGTGGCTGAGAGTTTGCCATGGATCCGTCCTTTCTGAACCGAGGCGGCGTTTCTGAGTACTAGATCGCCGACTTTTAGGGGTCTGGCGTTGACTCTTCGATTGTAATGCTTGTTGACCCTCTGCAAATAAGCTGCGTTGAGTGTCCTTGCATCGTTCCGAGCTTCATCTAGTAGGTCGAGAGCTTCAGACAGAAGTTGGTTGTTGCTTTCTCCTTGGAGTCCATCATACCTGTTGTATGCCTGGATCCTCAAGCTTTCTGTTCCGATTTCCACAGGGATGACAGCCTCGGATCCGTGTACAAGGTGGAACGGTGTTTGCCCAGTAGCTTCTTTCTCGGTGGTCCGAAGGGACCATAACGTTCCGGGTAGCTCTTCCAGCCACTTGTTTTTGTCATCCTCGACTCTTTTCTTGAGTGCGTTGAGGATGAGTTTGTTTGCAGCTTCAGCTTGCCCGTTGCTTTGTGGGTGGCAAACTGCCGAGTAAGCTAGGTGTATGCCGAACTGTTTGCACCATTTTTGCAGCGGGGTGTTGTCGAACTGTTTCCCGTGGTCGAAGACCATCAGTCTTGGTATGTCAAACCTTGTGATGATGTTCTGCCATATGAACTTGCGGAACTGAGGTTCGGTGATGGAGGAGACAGCTTCGGCTTCGATCCATTTGCTAAAATAGTCTACTCCTACAATCAACTACTTTTTCTGGTTCGTAGCTGAGGGGAAAGGACCAATGATGTCTAACCCCCACTGTGCGAATGGTAAGGGATATAGTGTTGATTGTAAGGTTTGAGCTGGTTGATGGATAGCTGGTGCGAACTTTTGGCATTTCTCGCATTTCCTTGCCATCTGCTTTGCCTCGGAAACCATAGTGGGCCACCAGTATCCGGCCCGAAGGGCTTTGTGTGCCAATGTCCTGCCTCCGATGTGGTTTCCGCATATTCCGAGGTGGATTTCTCTTAGGATATAGTCAGCGTCTGTTGGACCCACACATTTTAGCAGTGGAGCGGAGAATGATTTCCTCATGAGCTCTCCTTCGGCGTCGATGATGAACCACTTGTTTAATCTTTTCATCTTTCTCGCCTGTAGCTTATCTTCGGGAAGTTCTCCCCTTTCTTTGTATGCAATTACTGCGTCCATCCAGCTGGGTTCGGTACGTAAACTGCATACTGTGGGTGGTGGCAAGTCAATGCTTCTCTCTTTGTGAACTTTCACGTGGACCGACCTGTTTAGGTCGATGAGTGTTGAGCTTGCGATCTTTGACAGTGCGTCTGCTTGCGTGTTTTGTCCTCGGGGGATGAGAATGACTTCAAAGGATCTTAACTTTGACGTTAAGGATTTAATTTTCACTAAGTAAGCTGTCATGCTGGGCCACTTGGCCTCATACTCCCCTCGGATCTGGTTGGCTACAAGCTGGGAATCAGTTTTGAGGCAAACATGCTCGGCCTCCAGGGATAGCCTCATATTCGGCCTCGTTGTTAGTTGCTTTGAATCCGAACTTCAATGCATACTCTATGCTTTTCCCCGTTGGGGGGATTAATACAACTCCTGCTCCTGAGCCGTTTACTGTGGAAGATCCGTCAGTGAAAACCTCCCAAGTGCTTTTCGTATCATCCAGCATTTCTTGGTATGAGCACTCGGCCAAGAAGTCTGCCAACGCCTGTGCCTTGATGGCGGTCCTCGGCTGATATTTGATGCCGAACTCTGATAGTTCGAAGGCCCAGGCAGCCAATCTTCCTGACCTCTCTATTTTGTCGAGTACTTTCTCGATTGGTTGGTCGGTCAGTACTGTGATCTGATGGGAGTCGAAGTATGGCCTCAGTTTTCGTGCAGCTACCACCACTGCATATGCAACTTTCTCGATGAGCGGGTACCGAGTTTCGACGCCTGTGAGTGTTCGGCTGGTGAAGTAGATTGGTTGTTGCTTCTTCTCTTCTTCCCGAAGAAGCACTGCGCTGACGGTTCCAGGGCAGACTGCGACATATAGATACAGGGTTTCCCCCTCCTTTGGTCTGGCCAGTGTCGGCAGTTGAGCTAGATGGGCTCTGAGTTGTTGAAAAGCCTCTTTTTGCTCCTGCTCCCATATCAGCTCGGGGTCCACCTTCCTCGGGACCCCCTTTTTCTTGACTGGTTCTGCTTCTCCCCGGGGAGGCTCTTTGGTTTTAGTGCTATGAAGAAAGGGGCTCCCTTGTCCGAGGCTTTTGATATGAACCTTGTTAGTGCGGCTAACCTGCCGGTTAGCCTCTGCACGTCTCTCTTGTTCCTCGGCTCGGGTAGATCCAATGCTGCTTGGACTTTGTCCGGGTTCGCATCGATTCCTCTTTCGTTCACCATGAATCCGAGGAACTTCCCTGACTTCACCCCGAAGACACATTTTTTTGGGTTCAGCTTCATGCTGTATTTCCTCATATTTCCGAAGGTCTCTGCCAAGTCTTTGACATGGTCTTCCTCCTTAATGCTTTTTACGATGGAGTCATCCACATAGACCTCGACGTTCCTCCCTTTCTGGTCGGTGAAGACGTGATCAACTAGCCTCTGGTAGGTAGCGCCGGCATTTTTCAAGCCGAAGGGCATCATTTTGTAGTTGAACACTCCTGCGCTCGTGATGAATGTTGTCTTCGCCCTGTCGTCGGGGTGCATGAACACTTGATGGTAACCTGAAAAAGCATCCATGAAGCTGAGCAGTGCATGGCCGCTGGTGGAGTCAACCAATTGATCTATCCTCGGCAGGGGATAGCAGTCTTTGGGGCAGGCTCGGTTCAGATCTGTGAAATCCACGCACATTCGCCAAGAGCCGTTTGCTTTCTTGACCATCACCACGTTGGCCAACCATTTTGGGTACATGCATGGCTCGATGAATCCGGCTTCCTGCAACTTTTTTACCTCTTCGGCGATGGCTCTGTTTTTCTCCGAGGAGTAATTCCTCTTCTTTTGTTTGATTGGCCGAGCTTCAACGTTGACGTCCAGCTTGTGACAAATCAGCTTCGGATTTATCCCTGGCATATCTGCTGCTGACCATGCGAAAATGTCTTTGTGATCCCTGAGCAGTTGGATCAAATCGATTCGGAGCCCCGAGCTTAGGCTCTTGCCTATTCGGACGCTCCTGTCTGAACCCTCCTCGAGGAAGATATCCTCCATTTCTTGATCTGGTTCGGGAGATAGGGTTTCGGGACGGGCATCGACCTCTGCGGGAGATAAGCTGCTCGTGCCTGCCTTTCTCCTTTTTGCCTCGTTCTCCTCTCCTGGAGCATCTTTCTCCGCCTCGGAACCGTCTCCTAATTTGAGCTTTCGGACGGCGGTGTGGCAGGTTCTTCTTGCAACCTCTTGATCACCTCTAATTCGTTCGGCGAATCCTGCGTCCGAAACGTATATCATCAGCTGATGGTATGTGGAGGGGACTGCTTGCATCTTGTGAATCATGGTTCTTCCCATGATTACGTTATATATGGAGTCGCAGTCCATCACCAAAAATTCGTCCCGAATGGTTTTTGCTGTTTGGCCTTCGCCCACTGTGACTGGTAGGGTGATCTTTCCTCGAGTGATAGTTGCGGATCCGTTGAATCCGATCAGGGGTAACTGACTTTCGTCAATGCTTCCTCTGACTCCTCGAGGATCAGTTGCTCGAAGCAGTTTCTGAAGAAAATGTTGACGGCACTTCCTCCGTCGACCAACACTCGGTGTACGTTGTGGTTATTGAGGTCCATGGAAATGACTAAAGGATCGTCATGTTTGTACTGGACTCCGAAGCAACCATCGGCAGTGAAGGTCATGTTCGGAGGGCGTGGTTGGTTGTCTCCCACTGCGCTGAAGTTGACTCGATGGGTGAGAGCTCTTAGGTGTTTCTTGCTGGCCTGGCCAGACTTCTGTCCCCCGAACACCACTAGGATGTCATTCTTCTTGTGCCCTGTTGCTTCGTAGACCCTTTTCTGGGGTTGCTCGTGTTGTTTGCCACTTGCGGCTTTTTCTTTTTCCTCCCTTCGGTCTAACAAGTATTGCTTCAGATAACCTCGGCGAACGAGGTCCTCAATGTTGTCTTTCAACGAGTTGCATTCTTCGGTGTGGCGACCGAAGTCATCATGAAACTCGCACCATTTGTTCTTGTTTCTCCGAGCTGGGTTGGACTTGAGCTTCCCAGGTAGTTTCCACTTTTCATCATTTCTGTTGAGGCTAAAGATTTCCTTTCGGGGCAGCGTTAGTGGAGTGTAGTTAGCGTACTTGGGTTGAAGTTCACCCCTTCTCCCGTCTTTCTTCGGGCTCATTTCTCTAACTCCTACTTTCTCCTTCCCTTTCCTTGAGCTGCCCTCGGGCTTGCTCTGGACATTTTTCGTGTCTCTCGGATCCGACGATCCTTTCAACCTTGCAGCAGCTTTGTTGAACTCTTCGGTTCTGATGAATGCATCAGCCATTTGGAGCACGTCGGCTATTTTGGAGGGGTTTTTCATCGAGAGCTTATCACGGAATTTCCCTTCTTGGAGCGCGTGCTTCAAGGCGAAGATGGCCACGTCTGGATGCAAGTTTGGTATGTTTGTTGATTCCTTCATGAATCTGGCCATGAATTCTCTTAGACTTTCGTCTTTTTCTTGTTGGATTGAGGTCAGTCCTGCTGTGGTTCGCTCGGGGCGATTGTTGCTCACGAACTGTGTGCAGAATCTCTTTTTCAGCTTCTTCCAGCTTTTGATCGATCCCTTCGGCAGCGATCTAAACCACTCTCCTGCCACTCCGGTTAGCGTGGTTGGGAAATGCTTCGGAGTAGGGGCTCAAGAACATTTGCTGTTCGTAGGAGATGACATGATCCCTCGGATCTGCGATTCCGCTATATGTCAGGTGTGCTGGCAGCCTCACCTTCGGAATTTCTTCCATGATCAGCTCGTCCGAGAAAGGGGATGTCGTGGGAGTCATGATTCTTTTCCCGAGTCTAGCCCTGATGCCTTCGTTCGCCGAGGTTCTGTGATTAGAACGTTCGGGCGTACGATGGGGGCTAGGGGTTCGATCATGCCTCCTGTCTCTTCTTCTTTCTCGGCTACTGACCTCGGGTCGTTCGCCAGATCTGCTTGATTCGCCTACCCCGAGTCTCGTATGGATCGAAGGTCTTAACCTTGAGTGGACCGAGGGCCTCAACCTGCTGAGCACCGAGCTTCGGATCCGAGTGTTATGAGTAGTCGATTCGCTTTGGAGAGCTGTTGGAGTAGGCGATGGTCTTGCAAACCAGTCTGGTTGTTGTTGTGCCCTTTTTTGGGTGTCCCACGTGCTTTCCATCCATCTCGACGTCAGGTGTGTTCCTGTCAAGGGAGGGAGCTCTCGTTCGGGTCTGGACACCTCTACACTGGGCGGTTCGTTCAGCCTTCGCCTGGTCCTCCTCTCCTCTCTACGGTCTTTTGCCAATCCTTGCTGCTTCTCATTAAAGAGGAAGTTTTGCATGATGGTCATGGCCGCAGCGAGCTCTTCCCTAGTTGGAATCGGAGGTCATGCGTTTGTGGCGGTCGTAGCTCTGCTTGGCTGTGACCTCGCCACCGATTGAGGGTGCTCCTCTTCGTCAGATTCCGAATCTGACCGCACTAACATATCGTCATCATTGTTGTTGACAACATCATTAACCATTTTGCAGAAAGAGGTGGTTAATGTCTTTCAAAGGCTTTGAAGTGTTCTTCCCCACAGACGGCGCCAAATTGTTCCGGTGTTGTAAAGATGGAAACAATGGGCTTCTAATGAAGGCCCTTTCGTGTGTGTTGAAGATCTTGCTTGATTGAATGAGTTGAGTCCGAATTCACCTGCACAAGAGCAAAGTCACTAGCCTCGGGGGTGTTTCCGAGGAAAGCCCCTCCGATGCCTAAGTAAGAACGATGCTCGGATTCTAGAGAGAAGTTCTCTAGAAGAGTAGTCTTAAGGCGATAAATTGGACGTACCTTGAGGTGTGAGCCTTGGCGGCCTATTTATAATGTTTGCATAATAAATGCCCATAGGTCATTTATTGCTATTGGGCCTTGGGCCTTAATGGATGGTTGACTAGCCATTGGTAGGTTTGATGCTGTTATTTAGAGCCATTGGGCTTTAGACTTAGTGGCCCAATTGAGAATCAATTGGGAGCCCAAACATAGGGTAATGCATTAAGGTGTTAATAAAAGTCAAACTAAAAAAATAAGGTAATTGAAGGTGATGATGAGAGGATAAAGTGGTGGCAAAGAGAACAAGTTAGTGTTAGCAAGGAGTCACTCTAGAGGATCCAAAACCGTTAGTAAGAAGAAAATAAAAGGAAAGGGGGAACATACCCTCATTATGGGGGGAATAGTTACCCACCATCCCACTATGGTGATTATTGCCCTCATACTGGGGGTAATAACTCCCCCCTTCCTCCCTTCTCCTCACAACACCACCACTACCACAATACCACCACACCACCCTCATCGCAACCACCTCAATTCACCTCCATTGTCCTTTTATTAAGACGGTTCGACTTTTATTACCCCCATAATCCATTACACCAAATCCAAACATGCCCTAAAGCATGTCCCTACTTGTCTACTCACCAGTAGTCACCACCCTCACTAGGAATTCTCCCCTTATTTAAAGAAATAGACTAAAACCGAAGTACACAATATATGATCATAAATTCATAATGACCATTACCAAGCCAGGAAAAACATCAATCAGCATTTATGAAAGTTGACAAATCTTGAATCATTATAGTTGTTGCTGGCTCGTCTGGTTTTATTATGTGGAATACATGGGTTTCCCCCTTGGCCTCGATCCATTCGGCCTGACCAGCCCACTTGCTTGCCTTAACCATTTTGTAGTACCATATCCCACGGGCCCGAAGCTCATCCACCTCGGCTGTGTAAACCAACAACTTTTTACACCCGAGGTGGGTAATGCTCGGTGCCTCGGGCCCAAATGGGTTGATGAACCCATTATCGACCCCATTTGTACAATTGTTACAAACATAAGACCATACTTTAGAATTAGTGGAGGATGCGATACCCTCGGGCTCGAGTGGAACCCGTTTCGACCCGAGGAAATATGGCATAGCCAAGAAGAGGCCTATGAAGCGTGTGTTGGGTCTAAGCCCGGCCTTCATCGCTAAATTATGAGCTATTGTACCCCCTGCACTATCCCCTCCAACATAGATCCTCTGGAGATCTCCATACCGGGCTAGCCACGGGTCGTGGTCAGGCCCAGTACTAGACGCATGGGCTACTATCCACTGGAGGGAAGCCCATGCGTCTTCAAAAGGGGCGGGAACCGTAAACTCCGGGTACAGGCGATAATCTATGGCAACTGCAAGAACCCCGACCTCAGCCGCGACCCTAGCCACAAAATTGCTGTCACCACTGTAGAATGGGGCACCAATGCAGAAGGCTCCTCCGTGAAAGTATACAAGAACAGGGATCTTCCGGTGCGGGTCAGGATGGGCTGGTAGAAAAACCCGAGCCCGGAGATTGCGGTCCGAAGAAGCAGGGAAGGTGATGTCTTTGGATTGCACATGAGCATCATTTGGAGGTGGGACGACGGTGGGTGGGGTGGTACTATTGTATCGTAAAACGGTGCCGTTTTGATAATCGATTATGTAAGGCTGAAGAATAATTGGGGGTTGAGTAGTTTCAGATGATGAAATTTGAGCAAGAAGTGGAAGTAGTAAGAAGATGACAATGAGAAGATTATGGTTTTCTATTAGGGAGGCCATTGTTGTTTTTCTGTTATTTTCGTTGGAGTGTGAGACTAGAAAGATTTGTATAAGTTGGAGATAAGGTAAGAATAAATGGGCACTTCTAAATGAGAAAGATTTTTTCCATCAAAAAAAGAAAAATAAAGGAGAAAGATTTATTGTGCTATAGCCTATATGCATGTGAGGGCGTCAAAATCGCAGCCCAGGCATGTATTATGAAATACATGTCATGGGCTTGTTTGTAATTTCCCAGCCATTTTGAAATGGTTGAATAGTCAACCCCGTTTGCCAACTTGGATCCCGTTACTGCCAATTTTGTAATATGAATACCATTTTAAAATATTTAGCACCATTTTTGTGATATTAATACCACTTTATAAAATTTAGTACAAAACGAGTACCATTTAAGGAAAATGAATTTCATTTAGAAAAAGTTTAGTACCATTTTTGTAATACCAATATCATTTTTCTAATGAATTGCCAACTCAGCAATGCCAAGTCAGCACCGCGTTTTACAAGTGTACAATACCGTTTTACATTTCCCCCCAAAAATATTTACCATTTAGATTTACCTTTTTATTTGGAGTTGGCATGTTTTTGCAAATACATGCCTGGCATGTATTTGGACTTCCTCATATGCATGTGTCCATGTCAAATGTAAATCTAGTACCACTAACCATTAATTGAAATGATTTAATAACTAGTGTAAGATTCCTTGTTTTCATACGTTGTAGACTTGTAGATATTACATGAGTATATTTTAGAGACGTTTATCCACCTCTTATTCAAGAGAACTGTCAACTCTAAGGGTCAACTGAACATTTTCCATTATTGCTCATATTTTTACGCCATTGATTCGCAATAGACGCATTGCTTGATATAAAACGGCTTGTTACTTGAGTAGATTGAAGCATCCGTCTAAACATAAGATGATTATCTTTCTCCCCGAACTTACCCTCTCCATCCTAATGTCAAGAGTCTGAAAATCTAACAACTTGTGGTGGCTTAGCTTGTGACATGTCCAACATGTTGAGAAATTTTATATACTTAGTATTAAACATTTGCAAATTGCAGTGTATCTAGGGAAAATCAAACTTACAAGATTGAGTATTTTTAACAATTCATTAGATACATCTTGGAGGAATTATTGGCCGACAATATAGGGTGGTATATATATTGCACCACTCAAGAAATGGTGCATAACCTAGAAGACTGAAATAATATTGTGTTCCTCGTCAACATATAGACTGAAAATTATGGTTATTGGATTTGGATCACTGGACGATTGGACTAGTGTTCAAACTAATAAGTTGGGTTTTTGGTGTTGTCATTTTTTGATTTCCAGTTTTCTATTTTTTTTTAAAATATTACTAAAAAAAATGCGGATAATATTTAATAAAACTTTCATTTTTTTGTTGTCAGTTTTCAAAATCAACATGGTTATTATGGGTGTGACTAATCTATACCTAATCCATAGTATTATACCCGCACCAAAATATTTTAAAACTCAAATCATTAACCTCATATCTTTTTCATAATTTTAAGTTCATAAGTCTACCTACATCACACAATTCCTAATTCGTGAAACCAAAAAACAAAAACTGACATCCTCAACAATCAATTGTGGTGAAAATTTGTAAAAATTGACTCCAATTGAAAAATATTGAACAGAAAAAGCATAGGAGGTATGTCTATGAAATAAAGAAAATTAAATTGGAAAATATTTACTCTTCTAAAAAAAAAAAAATGATGGATGAAAGGAGAGAAGCCACATGGTTTCTAATAATGAGATGCGACATAGCTTCTAATAACCTATGGTTTTCCTTTTTAAATACTAGGTATAGATGAGAGAGTAATTTATTTTGCGGTTTTTTCTTGAAATACCCTTGAGGTTTCACGGAATGTACCAAATACCCCTCATGTTATCAAAGAATATAATACACTCATATTTTTCCAAAAATGCACCAAGTTCCATTGATCTTAACGTAAGTCTAACACCATTAGTAATTAACCTAATTTATCCCCTAATTAACCGCCTAATTAGCCTAATTAAACCTAATTAATCCTAATTACTACCTAACCACAACAAACACCCAGCCACCACTAACCCAACATTATCCTAATACCAACACCACCGCACCACTATACTTGCAAGACACATGCGCGGGCTCTTGCCTGACATCGTAGCCGTCGGCGCACACCGGCTCCCTCACTTGACACGTTGGAGTCGTCGGCCCACCTCACCGCCCGCTTTTCTTTCTCTCTCTTTAGACAACCACACCGGCCTCCATACCCCCAACCCTTTTCTTTTCTCTCCCTGCGCCGCCCACCACGCTAGTCATCCACTCACCATCGAAAGCACCGTACACTCGTATCCGCCGCCCACGCTTGGGTCCACCTCCGCGCTGACAACCGTTCTCCTTCTCTTTCTTCCCCTTTCGCTTCTCTTCCATGGCGCGCATCACCATCCTCGATATGTTCCTCCAACACTCCTCTTTCAATTTTCTCTTATGTGAATTTTGTTTTCACTCTCTCCTTCGATCTGATAATTGTTTAAGTGAAACTTATGACTAAATTCGACTATGAAATACTCCATTAATGCCTAGCTAATTCGAATACTTATATTTTTGTTTACCAAGAACATAAACCCTAAAAATATTTCCCCCAATTTAATTTGGATGCAAATATAATTCCAAACAAGTTTAATTTGTTTACCAAATATTCAAACTCATGACCAAATTCGCACCAATGTTATTCAAAATTTGCCCAAATTCAATAGCATTTTCTCAAAATTTTTGGGCTTATTGTGGTGTTTGGGCGTCGGATCAGGAAACGGGCTTGGGACAACAGTGGGCTCAGGCGAGGTGGGTGAGATGGGGGTTGGGGTGGCAGCGAGATAACATAAGGGTTTGGGGCAGTGGCGGCAGCAGTCCAGAAGAGGTGGGTGAGGAGGGGTTGGGGGTGACGTCGGGCTCAAGGGTGGTTAGGTTGGTGGTTGTGGTGATTATGTGAGGTTTACATTTACTTAGGTCAATTAGGGGGTTAATGAAGCTAATTAGCGTTTAATCACTAACGGCTTTAGACTTTCGTTAAGTATAGGGGCATTTGTTGTATTTTTCAAAAAAATAGGGGTATATTATATTTTTGGGAAATATGAGGGGTATTTGATGCGTTCCTGTGAAATCTCAAAGACATTTCATAAAAAATTGTTTATTTACATATGAATGAATGAGCAACAAAGTTATATTTTTGAGGGAAAGGAGGTTCGAACGTGTTATTTATCATACACATGTACTCGATTTTTAGGATAAAAAGGAAATTAGTCAAACAATGAAAATTAGATGAAGCGAATCACGAAAAGTTAGGAAAAATATCAAAGTAGTCTTATTTAGATGAAAAAGATCAAAGCAATGAAAGAGACAGAGAAGACTAGCAGAAAAGAGAGAAGGCCCGTGCAGAAAATAAAGGTAGGAGACCAAAACAATACTGCTTTGAATACTTGGGAGTAACCCTTTGTCTTAAACTCCTGATCATACTTTATTAAGCCAACAATTAAAAAGCAACCCCCAACCAATTAATTAAACTCCTGATCACCGTCTCTTTCATATTAGTATTACTCCTTCAAAATACGAATTAAGCCACATTTGTATTAAGTACCAGTGTGTTATAAATCACCATATATTATTTTATAACACTAGTTAATATTTGTACATTTTTTAATCCTCCTATAAGGTGCAAATGTGCACTCTGCATTGGCACCTGAACAACACAAGTAACACTTTCAGGAGTACGGAATACTATACTATACTACTATATGTGAACTTTGTCGACAGAGTATTATCACAATAAATTATTTTTGATTAACTCATAACTTGATTACAAGGACAAAAACATTAATTAGTTATTAGTATTGATAAAGGCTGACAAATCTTGAATCAATTTAGTTGTTGCTGGATCATCTGGTTTCGATATATGGAATATATGGGATTGTCCCTTGGCCTCGATCCATCGGGCCTCACCCGCCCACCGGCTCGCCTTTACTTTTTTGTAGTACCATATCGCTCGGCCCCGAAGCTCGTCCACCTCGGCTGTGTAAACCAACAACTTCTTACATCCAAGATGGCTAAGGCTAGGGGCACCTGGCCCAAACGGGTTGATGAACGCGTTATCAACCCCGCGCTTGCATTTGTTGCAAACATAGGGCCATACTCTATAATTGGGCGAGAACCGGATGTATTCGGGCTCGAGAGGAACCCGCTTTGACCCTAGGAAGTAAGGCATGGCCAAGAACAGGCCATGAAGGCGTGGGCCAGTGCTAAGCCCGGCCCGAATAGCCAAATTATGAGCTATGGTGCCACCTGAACTATCACCTCCAGCGAAGATCCTTTGGAGATCCCCATACTGGGCCACCCACGGTTCATGTCCAGGCCCGGTACGAGACGCATGAGCTGCCACCCACTCGAGGGCAGCCCATGCGTCGTCTAAAGGGGCAGGAACCGCGAACTCCGGGTAGAGGCGATAGTCAATGGCAACCGCAATAACCCGCGCCTCGGCGGCGACCCTAGCCACAAAATGATTATCACCCCAACCGAAGGGAGAACCGATGCAGAATGCTCCCCCATGGAAGTAAATAAGAACAGGAATCTTCCGGGCTGGGTCAGGTCGGGCCGGAAGGAAAACCCGGGCACGGAGATTATGATTTAAAGAAGAAGGGATGGTGATATCTTTGGATTGCACTTGAGAGTCAATTGGAGGAGGGACAAAGGAACGCGGGCCGTTATAGTATCGTAAAACGGTACCGTTTCGATAATCAATAATGTAAGGTTGGATTTCAATTGGGGATTTATTGTGTTTGATAGCCTCAGAAGTTTGAGCAAGAAGTAGTAATAATTGTAGTAGGAAGAAGAAGAGTGCAAGAAAAAGTTGTATTTTTAAAGCCATTGTTTCGTAAGAGTTTTAGAGAGGAAGAAATGGCGTATTTATTATTTAAGGGGGAGAAAGAAATGGAGATTTATTGAAGATTGATGATGGATCTAATAGGGAGTGTATGAGTACATGTCATATCTTGAGAGGAAAGGGACAAACATAATCACGGTGGGTTTGTCGGAAATTGATACACCTCCAAGAAGGCACTAATTGGGGTTAATTGTAATCAACGGGGTTTTACCTTTAAATTGTAATGTTTAGCAAACACTAATAATAGAAATAGTAAAAAACTAAATTAAGTTTTAATGCGTTGGATATCTACCCCTCTTATTTTATCATCGGACATTATTATATAAAACATATTGTAATGATGTATCGATTTATAAAAACAACACAATATAAAGTACACATAATCATTCTATTAATTCATTATATAAATAGATGGTGTAGTTCTGCTTATGTCACATATATTTTGTATTATTTTCTATAATAGATCAATGTATCATTAAGACTATCAATATCTTTAAAAATTATGAAAAATAGAATTTTGAAAATATATATTGAGATTAACCCAATTAACAATAAAAACTAGAAAATTTATCTTTACATATCATTAATATATGTGGTCAAAGTTTATAGATAAATAATGTAAAAAGTCAATATGATACATCTATTAAAAAAAAAAAGTCTTGGTCGGACCAACCCAACCGGTAATTTCCGACAAGTCTTTCCTCATTTTGGAGCAAGAAGCGGAACGTACTAGAGCGATGAAATGAAAAGTGTTTATTACGATTACGGCCTTCAACCCACTTGAGCAATTTTCCATTCTTCCATTGATTCCTTTGAAAATAAGAAACTTGTATGTCTCATTTGCAAATCCATATTTGTTTATGCTTCTCAGTTTGGTCCTACTTCTGCTTTATTTTGTTATTAAAAAGGGAGGAGGAAACTCATTACCAAATGTTTGGCAATCCTTGGTAGAGCTTATTTATGGTTTCGTGTTGAGCCTGGTAAACGAACAAATAGGGGGTCTTTCCGGAAATGTGAAACAACGGCTTTTCCCTATCTTGAATCTTGGTCACTTTTACATTTTTTTGTTATTTCGTGAAGTATATCATATTTTCCAACGTATTACATGCACATTATACTTCTGTTGTCTCCAACATAAACGGACGAGGTGGTGTTAGCATTCAGTACGAGGTGGTTTTTTATATATATATAATTCATGACTCATAAGATAAAATTGATAACCACCTCTTGGATGAGGGTGAGTATTTCATGTGTTGAGTACGTAATGTCTAATGAAATTGTTTAAGTTGAATTAGACTATGTTTTGTTCGACTTATTTTAAGTTACTTCAGAGAAGATAAGATAAGTTCAGAAGAAAAAAATAAGTTTTTTCAGACATTTTAGCATACAAATAAGTCTATTTCAGATAAGATAAGATTGAGGTTACAGTGATCTATATTACTATATTAAAAAGGAGGAAATCAATGTGGAACTGATAAGTGTCTCTCTATGATTCGCCTCTCTTTTACTTATAAAAATATATATTAGTTAATTCATTCTATAGTCATTTTGTTAAATTCATCATAACAGCCATATAGGAAATCCTCTATATATCTATATAATATAAAAATCTATTTATATCTATATAATATAAAGAGAGGAAATAAATGTAGTGATGACAAATGTCAATTATTGATTCTTCTTTCTTATAGATATAAAAAAAATACTTGGAGTAATGTTTTGTATATTTTTATTTAAACCTTTTAATTACTTTCTTCATCTAAATACATTACTAAAATAGCATGTTGAAATATTCTATGTATACATAGAGATCATTGACTAAAAAAATTATACTAAGAATCTACTTCAACATCACAATATTTAAAGCATGACAATAATCTGTTTAAAAGAAAAATAAAAATATTTTAACAAGGTTGTCTAAAATATCGTTTTACTAAAAATATTTTAAAATCTCTTAGCAGATATTAAAATATTGAACTTAAATTTATTAATGACTAATTGTATGTATTATCAATTTTTATTTAAAATATGTGTCTTAAATAGACTGCGGATATGTATAACGAATATTACCTTTTTTTTTTAATATTCGAAGTTCTTCGTAGTATTTATCAAGGTTGTTTAAAACATGCTTATTTAAAAATAAATTGCTTAATAACTTTGTATCTTTTCTGTCTCGGATTATAATTTCTACTTATCCTTTTATTTAATAGCTTCTTAATCTTTTAAATGAATTTTATTTCCCAGAGTTTTATAGCTTCATTTTATATCACTACTACAGAAATGTAATTTAATAGCGTTTTTTTAATAGCGCTTTTGCCCTTTCCGCTGTGAAAGATATTAAATACTACATATTATAGCGCTTATAAAATAAGCACTGTTATATCTCTACTTCCTATAGCGCGTCATAATACACCGCTATTAAATCCATTAAAAAATAAAACAAAATAAATTATAACTTAGAAAAATTAAAATAAAGAAATTGGTTCTCTTTCTTCCGTTTTCTTCTGCTCCCCCAAAACCCTTTCGATTGCGCCTTTTCTCTACTCTCAACTTCTCAAGACTGACAAACAATGCCGACAACGCGAGGTTTCTTTATCTTCCTCTCATTTTCGTATGTTCTTCTTCAATTTTTTAAAAGTTTTACTATGAATTGTGGCTGATGCAAATTACAAAGCATATTAGGGATCGAAGAGGATTTCGTCGGGGAATTGAATTGAATGAATTCCAGAATCACCTAGTATCGGAAATTGTTCTCTGATTTTTCTGGGTCTGTATAAATTTGTTGTGATTTAACTGATTTACTACTCACAAAGTCACATTGTCTAGCTGGGTTTGGTTCGAGGGTTTCAAATTTTTGTATTTGGGTTATGGAGTTGGCTGGAATTGAGGTCTTAAACTCCTTAAGAACTGATATTAATTGGGTATGAGAACACTGTTTATGTGGGATTATCTTTCATAAAATGTCATCCTTAGATCACAATTTGTCAGCTTGTTTGGTGATTTCTAGTATAATATCAACAAATCAAATATTCTCATGTTTGTATGATCAAGTTGTTATACCTGTTAGAATGATGATTAGTATTTGCAAATTGCGACGGTGTAAAAACACATTGTGATGCAGAAAGACAGTGATGCTGTGAAGGATGATCTTGATCAGTTAAGCGAAGTTGGTTGGGCCAAAAGGTGGAGCTCTCAGCCGCGTATCTCTCGTCGCTCAGTAAGTATCCTATGTTCAATAATGGCTAAATCAGCAAATGCTACTTCAAGAAAAGTCATTCTGTGCACTTGTAATGTACAGACCTAACTAAGGGAGCTGACAACTCTTGAGATAAAGAATGCGGAGAATCTAACAATGGGACGAATTTGAAGGAAGAGCCTCCTGCGAAGTGTGGATTGAGTTCTAATTTGTCAAAGTTTATTTTTCTGTGTTCAGTATTGATTGATTATGCCCTAGTTTTGTAGTCTGACATAATTGGGGGTTTAATTTAAATTTGAAATTTATGTTTTATTATCATTTTGGGGGATGTTTATTGGGTGAAATTTGATATAATGAAGGTTCGCGGATGATAATGGGGGAGATAAGAAGTCTTTTTTTCATGCAATTTCCTTTTCTACCTATTGCAATTTCAACAACTTTTTGTCCAGAAGGAAATCTTAGACTACTTAAAACTGAATGCTATTAAGAAAATTCAGGGTTGTGTATAGAGACAATCAATTATGGTTAAAGAGGAAAGTTTTGGCCTCCTGATAAAGCTTCTCTGTCCGAAATATACATTTCCACGGAAACGGTTGTTCTCACTCTAGTGAGTGCTTAGGGAGGGGCAATAGCAGTAGTACAAGAAGATTTATCACCTGATATTTGCTGATTATAGTAGGGTAGCAAGAGAAGCCCCAAATCCTTAATTTATCCAGGAAAGACTACACTGCTTAGGGACCTTTTCTTTTGTTCTTAGTAAGTTAGGCTTTTCTCTTTCGGTCCTTAACATCTGCATCTCACATCTCGGCACAGTGGGACGTGTAAGCCGCCTACTGTCCCAGTTAACTACATTTGTTCCTGTAATCGCTAAAGATCTTGGAGCTTTTGGATTTGATTCATGTTTGTTTTCAAATGCCACAGATATCCATAACATAAGAGGCCTTATAGAATTCAGAAATTAGTCATTAAAGAGAACCAAGATCTACTCCTAAAAGTCCCAATGTATGTAGAGAATATTACTATTAAATGATGACTCATCAGTAACATCGTACACCTGCAGAATACCAATGGCTCCACGATAATAAGCTGAAATGACAAACTCGAAAAGTTATTTTTTCTGGCAACGAAACAAACTAGAAACAAAAACTAGCTCCTAACTTCTGTAGCTAACATGTGGGCTTCAGACACCAGGGATCTACCTTTAATACATTTGATGTGACTAAAATCTAAAACCAAAGACCTAATAAATTACAATATTAACAATTTCTTTGGGGGCGTTATCTAGATTCTAGAGTTTGAAGAGCCGTAAGGTGGTTACTGCAATTACCACATGGTTCCCAAATTGCCTTGCCTGCTATAGACCTAATAACATAACCATAACTTCAGAGTGTAGAGGAGAAGAGGCCCAATAATTAATTTATGGAATTTTGGTAAAAACATAGAATTTGGGCTCATTGTTCAGCACACTCAAGACAGTCTTTGACCTCCTGCATTTCTTGTATGAAAGGAACTATCAGTATGTATGTCTGTGGTACCTTACGATGTACTCGTATTATTGACTACATTTGAATGTGAGATATAAAAGAGAAAGAGAAGATGAAATCTAAGTAGTGTCACGTTGTTAGCAGGTTTTTAAAACCTCTGTTGTGAAATTCTATATTTGCACGATCAAGGGTATATACACTACTACTGATATGACATTTTATAGCGTTTCTTTAATAGCGTATATACACTACTACATAACACTTTTCAGGTTAGTTAAAAGGTTTCTACTATGTTCTGAGATTTAATTTGTTTATTATTAATTTGATCTGATTATAATTTTAGTTAAACTTAATGGTTTGTGATTTGGTTTCAATCTTATCTGATTCTGTGATTCTATGTTATTTTCTTTGACTGAGATATCTCTATTTTGGAGGCGCCTTGAGAGTACCAGAGGGTCAATACTCAGGTTTTGATTTTGGTTTTGTTATTTTCTTTTCAACTTGTTATGATTAATTGATTTCGTTTTATCTTTTCCTATTGATAGGCGACATGTATTGACATAATTTCGCTTGTCTTATCGTGGTCAGAAGCTACTAAATGACAATGAATATCTCATAAACATTCAGAGATTGGGATGGAATGAGGTATGTTGGCTCACGTACTCTTTAAACTCTACCTAGGTATTTGTGTTGCAAATGAGTTATGCTTGCTTACATACTCTTTAAATTCTAAGTGCTTTTACATTTGTATTACAACTAGTTAAGTTCTCTTACATACTACTTAAACTCTGAGTGCCCCAAGCAGAAATATAATATACTCTCTGATATTGATTATTCACTTCCCTAACTTGCATTTTACAGTTCCAAGTCATTATAATACTTTTTAGTTGTCTACATTGTGCTCTTTATGCTCTTTGTTTTCCAGAGTATTTTCCCAGTATCTCCCTGCATTGTGTTTTTGTTTTTGATTCCCTTCACTCTTATTCCCGAAGAAGTTTTGTTATTTGTGACTGCGTTTCTTTGAAGGGTTTTGACTAGAGAATTGTTTGTAAAATTAGAATAACAAGTATGTGAAGTTTGAACCTCTTATGCTGCTTTCTAGATGAATTATTTTTAGACTTCAGGAGATTCGATGCCTTTTGAAACTGACAAACTGTGCATGACAGTGAAGCTTGTATTTAAAGGAGGGAAGAATTTGTTTTGTTGCTTTCTTTATCACAGTTTCTTTGAAGGGTTTTGACTAGAGAATTGTTTGTAAAATTAGAATAACAAGTCTGTGAAGTTTGAACCTCTTATGCTGCGTTTCTTTGAAGGGTTTTGACTAGAGAATTGTTTGTAAAATTAGAATAACAAGTCTGTGAAGTTTGAACCTCTTATGCTGCGTTTCTTTGAAGGGTTTTGACTAGAGAATTGTTTGTAAAATTAGAATAACAAGTCTGTGAAGTTTGAACCTCTTATGCTGCTTTCTAGATGAATTATTTTTAGACTTCAGGAGATTCGATGCCTTTTGAAACTGACAAACTGTGCATGACAGTGAAGCTTGTATTTAAAGGAGGGAAGATTTTTTTTTGTTGCTTTCTTTATCACAGTTAGCATTTGGAATACCTTCTGGAAATTGCATCTTACTCTTGTCGACTTGCCTGCAGGGAGTTCTTCATGTCAATCTACTCACTCTATACGCAAATTTTAACACTATTGATCATTCTATTAACAACTTGAATGGATTGTTGTGAAAAGATTTTCTCAGTTCATCCAGAAATACTATTATTAAGTAAACTACAGATCCTTGACCTGTCAGCTAACAAACAATCTGGGCCTCTTTTTTTTTCTTTTTTTTTTGAGGCCATAACTGCTAAATCCTATACTAGTCTCCAAACTCTGAATCTTTCCATGAACCTGTTTGGCTTGTGGGTCCCTAACTGAGCTTCATTTGGCACAACTTGTCTGATTCTTTGTCATCTTGCAAGTGGCTTCAATAACAAATACATTGCCTTTGAAGGTGTATGTTGTTAGTTATTTGAATGAGATGTTGATTACTTCCTTTGAAGGTGTATGATGTTAGTTATTTGAATGAGATGTTGATTACTTCGGGGCCAAATATGGTGGCAATGGATTTATTAGGGATGAAAATATTTACCATGTATTTAATAAGTTAAAGAATGATAAGAACAAGTTTAAGTTTGATTGCCAGATTGAGAATGACTTAAGAGAAAATTTTAGTACTTGGGTAAATGAAGTCGTGCAAGTATTTTTCGAGTTAGTAGGAAGAAATAGAGAAGCCTCTAAATGGATTTTTTCTTTCATATATGACACGTATTTAGATACTCATGTATATATTTGAAACTGTAAATTTAAATGGAGCTTTGCTTTCTTTCGTATTTAATATTTTTCCCCTTCTATATGTATGAATATCTTATACACTTTCACAGTACTTTTTTCAGATTGCCAGTTTCCAAGTTATGACAGAACATATTGACAAAGTAAGGACTCAATGGGTGCACCACGTTGTTCAACAACTGTATAATAGCTAGGTTACGTTGATGGAACCAACAAACATAAGCCTCTATTAATTAATGTATTTTACGTAGTTTAATGTTTAGAATTTTAGTTCAGATCTATGTAATCGGTTTTATTAGGGTGACAATTGCAAAAATTATTTTAATTGAGGTTTGGAAATTAATTTTCAACTATTACTATTATTCAATATATGGTGTTGTTTTGTGCAAAAAATTAAATATTTTTCAGGGTGTATTACACACACACATATATATATATATATATATATATATATATATATATATATATATATATATATATATATATATATATATATATATATATATATATAAATATATATATATATATATGTATGTATATAACCTTTTATAGCGCTTCATATACATCCGCTATTAGAAAATAATTTAAAAGATGGCGGTAAATATTTAACGGCGTTTCTTTAATAGCGCTTATAATGTGCTATGAAATAAACATTTGAATTATCCTAATGTTACATATGATAGCGCTTTTGAGAAGCGCTATTAAAGGTACCTTTTACTTTTAATAGCGGAGCCATCAAGAGCGCTTCAAGAAGCGCTGTTAAAAGCATTATTAAGCGCTATTAAAAGCATTTTCTGTCGTAGTGTATTATTAGTTTCTTTGTCTTTAATCATTTGTTGGGTATATTTGCCTTTATTTTACATTGTAATTCAATGAAAAATCTTTATGTGCAATCATTTGTTGGGTATATTTGCCTTTATTTTACATTGTAATACTCTATAATAGGGTTTTAAAGTTCAAAACTTTCTTACCAAAAATAACGTCGGCCATCTAGGGCTAGGTTTGACACATGGGGAAGAAAATAATTTTGTTTATGTACCCTTATTTGTTTTTTTTTGTTTTTTTTGATAAATAAGACACTGAATGGGCAATAACAAATTTATCCATCATTAATTAATTAGAAAAATATCTATAAGCTATATGTTTCCAAAATATAATGTAACCGGACAACCAAATTTTCAAATACTCTTAGAGTTTTAAAATTCAAAACTCTCTTATCAGAAAATAATGTCGATTCCAGCTGTCTAAAGCTTGGTTTGAGGTGGGTGTGGATACACGGACGGGTGATGAAGCGGAGTTAATTTTATTTTCCGTCTTTGAGGCGGAGTTTTGGACGGGGACGAGTATCGTGCTTATCGTGGTGACGGGTACGAGGATATCAATGCTTAGGACGGGGACGAGTATCGTGCTTATCGGAGTTTACACATAAGCATCATTGATTTTAATTAGGAGAATATCTATAAGTTATATTTGTCCCAAGTATAGTGTAATTAGATAACCAAATTGTGAATAGAGTTTTAAAATTCAAAACTCTCTTACCAAAAAATAAAGTCGAGTCCAGCCGTATAGGTTTAGGTTTGACAAATGTGATGAGTGGGGATGAAAATAATTTTTTCTATGTACCCTTATTTGTTTTTTTAATAAATAAGACACCGAATGGGGCACTAACAAATTTATCCATCATTACTTCGTTTTAATAAGGAGAATATCTATAAGCTATATGTGTCAAAAGTATGATGTAATCAGACAATCAAATTTCAAATACTCTAGAATAGGGTTTTAAAATTCAAAACTCTCTTAACAAAAATAACGTCGGTGTCCATGCATCTAGGGCTAGGTTTGCACATGGGGAAGAAAATAATTTTGTTTATGTACCCTTATTTTTTTTTTGACAAATAAGACACTGAATGGGGCAATAACAAAATTATCCATCATTAATTAATTAGGAAAATATCTATAAGCTATATGTTTCCAAAATATAATGTAACCGGACAACCAAATTTTCAAATACTCTTAGAGTTTTAAAATTCAAAACTCTCTTATCAAAAAATAATGTCGGCTCCAGTCGTCTAAAGCTTGGTTTGAGGTGGGTGTGGATACACGGACGGGTGATGAAGCGGAGTTAATTTTATTTTCCGTCTCCGAGGCGGAGTTTAGGACGGGGATGAGTTTCGTGCTTATTGTGGTGACGGGAACGGGGATGAAAATTTTAGGCAGGTATAGGTGTTGAAGGACAAACCCCACCCCGCTTCGAAGTTATCTCTAGCTGGAAAAAGTATACGGTGGGGGGAGGTGTTAAATGATCAGTTAATGATGTAGATGATAGGGGAATATTAAGTGGGTGAGACTATTGAAATAAAGCTAGAGCGGATGAAAACAAATTTATGTTTGCCCTTGGTTATGAAAGGGGAAGAAAGGTTTTGAATTTGTTAAATAAATAAGACATGTAATGGGGCAGTAACCGATCTATTCATCGTTAGTTTTAATAAGAATATTATCTATAAGCTCTATTTTGAACTGTCTATAGTAATAGTTTAAATATGTAAATTTAATATGCATATCATAAACCGTGCATCGCACGGGTACTATACTAGTTACTATATTAAAAAGGAGGAAATCAATGTGGAACTGATAAGTGTCTCTCTATGATTCGCCTCTCGTTTACTTATAAAAATATATATTAGTTAATTCATTCTATAGTCATTTTGTTAAATTCACCATATTAAAAGATTTTATTCTATTTTCCTAAAAAAAAATTATATACATGGCAGAATATTTGTAAATATATTTTATAAAAATTAATACATTATACGTACTGTAGTAAAGATATGGTGATGATTAGCCTCTATGATTAGCCTCTCTTATACATATAAAAAAAATAAGATGGTTAATTTATTTAAAAGTTATTTTGTTAAATTTCACCTTATTAAAAGATTTAATTTTATTTTCATCATAAAAAAATGATTTTTTACATGGCATAATATATTGTAAATATCTTTTTATAAAAATTAAGCCATTATACGTAGTAAGATTTTTATAATCCATTAAATTATTCTATTTATTTTTACTTACATACAGATCGAGTAATTAACATTTTAAATAAATTATAAAATGAATCAAATATGAATAAGAGTGTTCTTAAAAAAAAAAGTAGTACTATGTATAATTTTAACAACTAAACTTGATAATTATCACCGTCATTGATTGTAATACTAGATTAGATCCCGTGCACGCACGGATTTTGATAATCTTTTACACAAAATATTTAATTGATATCTCCCAAACTACTGCATAGTTATAACATTTTTAACATACTCGTTTAAATTTATTCATCTAATATGCATATTTAAAATACTATAATGGTAATTTGACCAAAATATTGAATGATATATGTTCCATTATTAATATAGCAATTTGACTAAAATATTATCAATTTAGAATAAATATTATTACGTCGTATCTATTATTACCATAATTTATAAATTAAGTTTTGTTTCCATACATAAATAGTTTATAAAAAAGGTAGAGAATAAATATAAAATCAAACAGATACACTTTTTTTGGGAAAGTAGTTTTTGGCGGGAAAAAAATCTCACCAGGAATTGACACGTGTCATTCCTGGTGTCTCTTTTAGTATATAGTAAAATAGATTTTATATATTTCAATGTGATAATTATCACTGTCATTGATGGTGATATTTTACTACTCAAAAAATCGTGACTTCCTTACACATGAGGGAAAACTTGTATAATCTAATCCATTTATTATTATTCTACTACATAATTCCTCAATTTTTTAGATGCAAATCTTTGATTTTAAAACTATTATATTTACACACTCTACTTTCTCCGCTAGCTTTTTGGTGATTATTAATACTTTATGATGAACATATATAGTCATGCATGTATCATTTTGTTGGAGTCGTCTTAATAAGTACTTACAAATATATACTACCATTCTTTTCAATATAATTTTACTTATTGATAATTTAAGATATTAATAGTTGACGTTACTTACTGGCAATTGAGAAAATAAAGTGTTTTTATCCTAAAGAAATGGAAGAAGTAGTAGACAAGAAAATCGATGTTTAAATATTTATGAAGCAATTTGCCATAAAGTTAGATTACTTCATAGTAACTTGTATCAAGTCACTACATAATTATGAGATAAATTAGATTAATATTTAGGATTTAAAAGTCGTTACTATACAAAATCTCTTTTGATATTTCTTAGAAAACCACAAAGTATATTTTCCGTACTTCCCTACTCCTTGACAAGTGACAAGTCTAATTATTACTATCATATTTCTAAATATTGTTATTAAGATTCATTTATTTTTATATCAATATCCCACATCACACACAAAAAAAAAAAAAAAGTATATAGATTATCAAAGCTCTAAAACCTACAATCTCAAATTCTAGGACAAACTTTGTGAATTTATGTCGGTATTAGAGAAAATTGAATCATATCAAACATGGCTACCATTGTAGTACATATTAAAAAAGTATTTATATCACCGAGGATACAATAAATTAAAAGGAACATCAATACTCTTTTTTACTTCTAACCTAAATATTTATATCACTAAGGATACATATATCTAAGAAAATTAAAAATTTGTATTTTGAAATTTATATTTAGTTCAATTTAAAAATTGATGAATAAGATTGTGGTTATATCTTATAATTAAGGGTTTATATCATATTTGGGGGGTAGGGCATAGATGATTTTGAAACTTTTAACTCTATGCCACAAACTTTATAATGATGTATCTTTTTTTAGGGTTTATAATGGTTGTATGTTATAAGGGTTTATATTATTATATTTTATTATTGTAATATTGACTTATAAATACTACGTAGAGATTTGTGTTGGTGGGCGAGTATAAGGATAACATGTACCCAACTACCCATATTGGTGATGAAGTTGATTTGAATTTATCAAATTTAAGAACACTCGACCCCATATATAGCCACTTTAAAATAATTTATTAATATTTTAGGTAATTGATGAAATCAATTATAATAATAAAGTTACGTCTATATATTCATTTTATCTTACCATCCTTTGACCTTTGATGGTAATTTACATGTATTTCCTTTTTCCGGATTCCTCCCTCATCAATATTTCTCCTATTCATTAGATATGTTTCCCTTTTCTACTCCGTATATTGAACCTCCTTTATCCGCAAGTAACTTACTTCAAGATTCGTAGATTTCTATTCACCTTGTGAGATTTGGGCTTGATGCTGAAATTGAAGGTTTTCACCGGAAACTCGCCACAATCCTTGATTGTCACTGGTCGCCGACAGTTCTCCGACCTCCTTACGGGTAGCTGCCGAGGAAAAAACTTGAGATAGGGGAAAGTGACTGAGATTAAGGTGAGGGTAATTGAGAAAGGAAAGGAGAGAGTAATTTAAGAGTAGACCGCGTTTTCAGAAACGAAAAATACAAAACCACTATAACTGGTTTGTACTTTTCCGTTGTAGTTGTAAGAAAAGTAGGCAAATTTTATTTTTTTATTAAGTGGTTTAACCGACCAGGTTTTGTTTTATTTTTAAAGAAAAAACGAAAACGGGATAACTACAATAGTCCCGAATAACCCCTTAATTTTCTGCTTACCGTTTTTGTTGTTTTAATTTTTTAAGGGTTGTGCCCTCTCAATTCCTTCAAAAAAAAAAAAAAAAAATATAAAAGTATTATCATTTGTTAATTTATGTACTCTGTATAAAAATAAGTATCAAAATTTCATGGGGTTGCATTTGTAAAGGGTAAAGACTGAGCTGGCAGCGAGTAAGTTGCGTAATAAGTGTTCAGTTGTTCACGCTCCTCCTTTACAAAGTTGATGACGGAAAGAAACACGAAAAAAAATAAGTATCAAAAATTTCGATTTCACGCTCCTCCTTTACAAAGTTGATGACGGAAAGAAACACGAAAAAAATAAGTATCAAAAATTTCGATCACGGTGGGACTCGAACCCACAATCTCCCGCTCCGGAGGCGAGCGCCTTATCCATTAGGCCACGCGATCTTTTTATGCTTTTAATCGCCTTTAAAAGTATTTAAAATTTATAAAACGTATTTTGTTCATTTCCTCCACTGTAATACGGAATAATTAAATATGGGCCGGTGGCCTGTACCAGTGTTACCACTTACCTTACCACCCAAGCACCCACTGTCGGTCAAACCATTTCATGGAATGATGGAATTACGAAATAATATAAATAACCTTTCACTCTTCCCTGGAAAAAAAATAAAAATAAATTCCAAAACAAGTCAATAACTCGTGAAATTGTAGACGTCAAATATTTAACTTAGTGGTTGGTTGAATTTTTAGACTAAACAATAGAAATAACGTTTCACCCTTCCTTAGAAAAAAAAATCAAACAAAGTTAATAACTCGTGGAATTGTAGATGTCATATATTTAACGTAGTGGTTGGTTGAATTTCTAGAGATGGTTTATGTCTATATTATTGCGCGTGCAACTTTTTTCAACAAGAAAAAATACTACTTCGTAGTTTCCGTACATACAAATTCATATTATTTGAAAATTCTTTCAAACTTACACATTTTCATATTATATAAAGGTTAAATTTGTCTTTTTTTTTTTTTTTTTTTTGACAATGTTTGTTTAGCACTTGTCAAAAAAAAAAAAAAAAAAAAAAAAAAGACAAATTTAACATTTATATAATGTTAAATTTGTCATTGACTCCTTCTGTCTATTTTTAATCATCTTTACGTTTTGTATTATATGCACGAGTTTTAACAACTAATTAATGTGGATATAAGTTCTACTTAAATGGTGCAAATTACTTATTATTAACAATGTTTTCCCTTTTATCCAAAATCTAGCATTGGAAAAGAGAGAGATTAAATGTTCTAACTAGTTAGTGGCCCGGGCATGCCCAGGAGTTTTGTATGTAGTTTAAGTTTTTTATAATCATTTCAATTTCACTTATAAATTTCTATATGTGTGCATTTAAAGAATAATATGAAGTTCACTATATATGTAGTTGAAAATAAAATTGGTTAATCAACAATTGATAGACTAAATTTTTGAGTAATTTACATTATTTGCGTAAAACTTTACTCCGATTAGATTTTATGTTTGATTAGCTAAAGGAAAACAAAACATTTTTTCCTATTCTCTTCTCTATTAGTTTGTATGTTTGATCTAAATACGGGGTAATATTTTAGAAAGATATACTATGTAAAATTTGATTAATAAATGAAAATTATAAAATTTATTATTATGTGGTATCTATTATTCCGGTATCTTTTGAAGTCTTTCCATGCGTTTTGTGTTTATATGGCCTAATCGACAATGCCACAGATATGTGAAATCCGAATCACCAGTTTTAGCCTTTTTGGTATTTAGGTTATAAGTTTGTTTGCTTGTATCTAGCACATATAGACCATTTCCTTGTTGTGTTGAACCATAAAACAGTCCATTCAAAGAAAAAGAACAACTATTATCTTTAAATTGAAAACTAAAACCTTTAGAATCCAAACTTGAAACGGAAATGATGTTTCTGGTGATACTAGGAACATAGTAACAGTTTTCTAGTTCCAAAACAAAACCACTAGGCAAAGATACAATTAATAAATAATAGATACCACATAATAATAAATTTTCTAAATATTTTGTGGGAATATTTTAGTCTAATCGGTACATTAGTAATGTAAAATAAATTAACTCAATATTTTGGTCAAATTAACATATTACGCATATAAAATACATATATTAGATGAATAAATTAAATGAATATGTTCAAAATTTATTAATTAAGCAATAGTTTGTGGGATATTCGGTTAAATATTTTTGTCATAAAATTGATCAAAATCTGTGCGTGCATGGTATCTAATATAGTGTTAATATAAAATAAAATATTCTAACGTAAAAAAGGAATAAAAAACAAAATACGTAAATAACAAAAAGGGCGGAGGGAGTTCAATTTATTGTACTTAATAAAAGGGTTAGAAGATGTAACGTAATTAGTGCAAACGAGTATCAGGAAGAAGGAAGGAAATAAAACGAGTAATATATAATTAGGGAACATATCGATCAATTAAAATAAAAAAACATGATTTTAAAGAAATACTCACCTTAACTACTCCGCAGTTACGTTAGAGCAATTTTAATGGTGAGCTACAAGATATTGTGGCTAACTTTGCCACATCAAATTTCTAACTAAAATTGATTAAAACTACAAATTATCACATTGGTGGGATCACAATACTTTAATTTTTAGCTCCCTATAATATTTAATTTAAAAAAATTATTTATTTGAGCTATATTTTTTTGAGCTACGTAGCACAAAATAGCTACAAGGTTTTAACAACTGCTTATGTCATTGTTGTACCAATGGTGGACTACCTGCTCACATGCTCAATTTATTGTGAACGGGTCCATTTTGTAACCATTGGAGTTGCTAATGAGTGAGATATTTAATTGCTTTAAATGTTCATAGATAATTATTTAACCTATGCATTAGGTACACATGATAGAAAAACTGTATTTATTATAAATTTTCTAAAATGTGAATAAAAGTAATTTAAAGCTCTTAAATTAGGATAGTTTTACAATGGCTACATCAATTGTGTAGTCACTATAAACTTTTAATCTTTTTTTTTTTATTTTTAATTTAGATGTATTAAATAAACACCATTCATTTTCTATTAACTTGACTTTTACAATGACTTGTTTTTCTCTGTAAAAAGAAATTAATATAAATATAAATTAGAAATAAATAAATTATTTTCCTTTCCTCTCCTAGTCTTTGTGTATCATCGAGCTATTCTTTATTCTTTTTTTTTCTTCGCACAAACGTGTATCACGCTGACATTTTTTTTTTATATTATTGTTTAACAAAATTGCATATTCTACTCTCTCCACACCGTCCTTTCTCACGTCACATTTTCCTCAATCTCCAATAAACTCATATCAATCTCATTCACCCTCTTTTATGTTTGCTTTGGTCTTCTCTACCCCTCACAATTGCATCTGCTTGTTACTCTTCAATCCCCTTCTAACTGGCACATTATTTGGCTTTCGTTTTATGTGGCCAAACCATCATAGTCAATCTTTACCATCTTATTCACACTCGGTGCAATCCCTACTTTCTTCGTAATTTATCACCTCATTCCTAAACTGATCATTCCTTGTATGACCTAACCTCACATCCAATGCAACATACATATTTCCGCCACATTCATTTAAGAATGTAACATTGTTTTGCAACCCAATATTTTGTACCAAACGATAGTGCAAGTTTAGTTGTCGTCCGATTGAGTTTTCCTTTCAAAATCTATATGGAGCATGCCTGGATCACAAAGAAACCATGTAACACTCTCATAAACCTAATTTAATTCTATGAGCAAATCTCTATCAAACTCCCCATCCTGTTGTATAATAGATCCTAGATAGCGAAAGAAGTCTGAACCTTTCGACAATCCGACCTCTCATCCAAGGTGATCGATCGTCTCCAGGTCTTTGCTTCTGTTACGGCTAAACTTACGTTCCAAATATTACTTATGCTCAACTTAAAGCTACGAGATTTCAAAGTATGTTTCTAGATAATCCAAATTACTTTTTCACACATTCTTCCGTTTCATCGACCACGCAATATCATCTGGAAACAACATCCACAATAACATTATATTGAATTTAACCCGTCGATTCGTCCACTAACTTGACAAAGAGAAAATGCTAAATGTAAATCCTTGATGCACTCAAATCGTCAAACACTTGTACTAGCTCCCTCATACATACCCTAAATGATGCCAATATATTAATTCGAAATGGCTACCCTCCAAATTATTCTCCTAATACTTTATGGTATAAAAAAACGGATAAAATATTACTCCATCTGTCCGTTAATACTCGCACCGTTTTGACTTTTTGCACTATTCACATAATTCACTTTGACCCTATTTTATTTCTAGTATATGAAAATAAATGTTAGTATATAATATATTGTTGGCTTCATTTTAATATATATTTTTTAAATATTAATATTTTATAAGTTATTATAAAATGTAGTTAAAGATATTGGTGGTCAAAGTTGTGTATTAACAAGCGTGTCCAGTCAAAACGGTACCAGTATTAAGGGACGGAGGGAGTACTCCGTAATACTCTCTCTGTATTTATTTAAGGGATACACTTGCCTTTCATTCCTTATTTATTTAAGAGATACATTGCTATTTTTAGTAACTTATCAACCTCACTATCTAATTAAATAATACATCTAATTTACCCTGTGACCCACCATCCTATTAAACAAATAATTTCGGAAACTCACCCCACCTCCCACCTCCCACCCCCAAAATGACATGGTCTCAACTTGTTTATTTATTATAATATCTACCCAACCCCAATTGCTTTATTATTTTGTTTCATTCAATTTATTTTTCTTAATACCCGTACAGCCGTACTCGGCCAAATATATCTCTTAAATAAATACGCAGAGAATATGAGATTTTGTACAATTACTCCGTACAATTTACAATGGCTATTTAACTGATATGTTCCTTGAATTATAATCCGTGCTCCTAATAAAAATGTTTGTTTTAAATACCGTGAATGATTTAATTCGAATTTACAGTAAATTTTCTTTTTGTTAGAAAAAAGGAGGCGAAAACTCTAGAAAAGAAAAAGCGCGTAAAAGACAGACACAAGCCGTATCTCCGACACTGTCCGACAGTTGAAGCACCTTAAATTAAGATCCAAATATCAACGGTCAAGATCAAACCTCCACACTGTCCAACTCATCAGATTAAACACCGTCTTCCTTCTCTCTCCTCTTTTGTAATAATCTTTTTTCCTCTATTTCGCCATTTCCCCTCTTTTATCTTTCTCCTCCTTTCAGCTCCAACCCAGATTTTTCTCGGAAAATAAAAAAAAAAATCACAAAAAAAATTCAAGATTTTATTTCCCCCTGAATTATCGCAGCTCAAATAAATCGGATTACAGAGAAAAAAGAGGGGGAGAAAATCTAGGGTTGGGTTATCGAACATAGATTATAGCCGTTGGATCGAGCTTGGATCCGGTTCAAGGGTGATCGGAGGGTCCAGTTTTGACTTCATTAGTCAACGGATCCGACGTCGTCTCTGCAGATCGGTGATTTAATTCCCTCGGTATGTTTTTAATTTTATTAGATATTTACCTCCATTTTTAGCCATTTTAATTGTTATTTCTGTACTTCATTTTAATGTGATCAAACTTTAGGTTTGATGATTAATTGGGTTTAATTTCACGAAATCATAATCTAATTAGGATTTTAATGGGACCTATTGCATTATTTATACGTTGTATCAATGAATCATTTGAATCTAAAATGACAATTGATGTGATTAATCTTACTATTAATTGATTTGATAGTCATTATGTGTGACAAGTTAATACATATGATTAGAGGGGTAACGTATTTAATTTCTGAAGATAATCTAAATTAATGAAATAGGGTGGTTAATTATAAATCATAAGCTCATTGATTTAATCTTGGAAGTAAATTGGATTATTTGTTTATATTCAGGTATCTATAGTTTGTTTAGAAGGGCGAGAAAGAGAAGGGTGATTTGGTTTAGGAGAGAGAAAAATGGCTCTAAGGAAAGCAGTGGGGCAACTGAAGGACCAAACTAGTATTGGTCTTGCGAAGGTGTCGAGTGACATGGCGCCTGAGCTTGAGGTCGCCATTGTCAAGGCTACGAGCCATGAAAATGATCCGGCGGATGAGAAGTACATTAGGAGGATTCTGACATTTACGTCGTACAATCGTATGTATGTGAATTCCTGTATAACTTCTATCTCGAGGAGGCTTGGTAAGACAAGGGATTGGGTTGTTGCTTTGAAGGCATTGATGTTGGTCCATAGGCTGATGAATGATGGGGACCCTGTTTTCCAGCAGGAGATCTTGTATGCAACTCGAAGGGGGACTAGGTTGTTGAATATGTCGGATTTTAGGGATGAAGCTCATTCGAATTCGTGGGATCATTCGGCTTTTGTGCGGACTTTTGCTTTGTACTTGGATCAGAGGTTGGAATTGATGTTGTTTGAGAGGAAGCAAGGTGGAAAGGAAACCAATGGTGGGGGAAGTGGTCATGGTGGGGAGATTGTCAGGTATGAGCCAAGGGATGAAAAATTCAGGTCCCCACCGAGTCGGTTTGATTATGATTATGGGGAGTTTAAGGATGAGCCTAAGATGAGGAGGACTAGGTCATTTGGGGATGTTGGTGAATCAAACGGCCGGGAGGAAGATAAGGCTGTCACTCCATTGAGGGATTGGATTCCCGAGAGGATTTTTGCAAAGATGAGTCACCTGCAGAGGCTTTTGGATCGTTTCTTAGCATGTCGGCCTACTGGAATGGCAAAGAATAGCAGGATGATACTCGTTGCATTATACCCAGTTGTGAGGGAAAGTTTCAAGCTTTATGCTGATATATGCGAGGTTCTAGCTGTTTTGCTGGACAAATTCTTTGACATGGAGAATTCAGATTGTGTCAAGGCTTTTGAGGCTTATGCTAGTGCTGCAAAGCAGATTGACGAGCTTGTGGCCTTTTACAACTGGTGCAAGGACACTGGTGTAGCAAGGTCGTCAGAGTTCCCCGAAGTGCAAAAGATTACTGATAAACTCCTTGAAACCTTAGAGGAGTTCGTGAGGGACAGAACCAAGAGATCAAAGAGTCCCGAGAGAAAACCAGAGCCAGAACCAGCACCCAAAGAGGAGGAACCGGTTCCTGATATGAATGAAATAAAAGCATTACCTGCACCAGAGGAGCCCACCCCTCCACCACCCCCACCAGCACCGGAACCTGAACCAAAGCAGCAGATAACTGGTGACTTGGTTGATCTAAGGGAAGATGGAGAAACTGCAGATTCTCATGGTAATAAGTTTGCGTTAGCTTTGTTCGCTGGAGGTGCTGAGAATGGGAATGGGTCATGGCAAGCATTTGACAGTAAAGAAGGAGTAACTTCCGCGTGGCAGAACCCAGCTGCTGAACCAGGGAAGGCAGATTGGGAGCTAGCATTGGTGGAAACAGCTAGCAACCTCACACACCAGAAGGCAGCTATGGGTGGTGGATTAGATCCCTTACTCTTGAATGGTATGTATGATTCAGGAGTTGTAAGGCAACATGTGACTGCTACTCAGGTGAGTGGAAGTGCCAGTAGTGTTGCAGGGCCTGGAAAAAACACAACACCAGTTTTGGCACTCCCTGCTCCTGACGGTTCAGTTCAAACGGTGGGTGGAGACCCGTTTGCTGCTTCTTTGAGTGTTGCACCCCCTGCATATGTACAAATGGCTGACATGGAGAAGAAACAGCACTTGCTTGTGCAAGAGCAGGTTGTATGGCAACAATATGCCAATAGTGGTATGCATGGTCAAGCTACTTTGGCTAAGATAGGCGGTCCTGCCTATTATACTCCGGGATCTACCTCGATGATGCCCGCTGGTGGTCCAATGATGCCATATGGTCAATACGGAATGCCACAAGTAAACGGGATGATGCCTCCACCTAATGGCTATTACTACAACCCGGTCTGATTTTTGTGCCTATACATGTGTAGCTGACCCTTTTTTTTTCTTTTTCGTTTGTTTTTTCGTTTTGTTTTTGTGATTCGTATGTTGAAAGTATCACTTGTTTGTGATCCTATGTACTCTTCTCCATGGGTAAGAGCCGGACGGGAACGAGGGAGGGTATTCAAGCAGAATGATTCGAGATTCCTTAGGGCGGAGGTTGATTCCGGGAGAGGCATTGTCTTGTAGTATCGCGCCTCTGCTTTGTACTATTAAAATTTTCATGGATGTACAATACGTGTGCACAACACTGTATCCATCGAGTTGTAGAGTGATACTCCGTAGAATTTTCATCTTCTTGGCGAGCAATGTAGAATTTTATCCCATATTTGGCAATAAAATTGTAGTAATTCAAGAAGGGTAATTCGAGTACGAAGTTGTTCAAGTTCAAAGCCTGATTCCTGAAAAATGGGAAGAAAAAAAAGAAAGAAATCATGCATATGAAAATCGTGAGTGGGTGGCGCGTATCTGTAAATTGGTGTGGTGTGAATAAAAGCGACGGTAGAAGGTAGAGTCATTGGTTACCTAATTCATTCATTGGTTGGAAGAGTATTTAACGGACAAGGACAAAGCGACAATAAATCTGTACGATATTGACGTTTGACCAATTTTAGAAGCTCACCACTTGTTGGGCTTCTAGATGACTACATCTTTGGGGTTCAGGAATGATTAAAAAGTGTATTTTGGAGTTCTTTTAGTTTTATTTGCGCTATATCAGGACCTAAAAACCCCCACTGTAAAAGTTAATAACGAGAGTACATTGGTGAAAGACTAAAAAAAGAGATATGTCCCCTCGGGATTCATTTCGGGATGATTTTGCAATAGTTACAATAAAATTATAGTCATGGTAACAACCTCTATTTATACCGTTTATTTGTATGCATTTAATTTTGACCTTTCATTCTATTGACCAATATTTAACTTTTTTCCTTTTTTATATAGAAACATAATCAAATTATTAAATTCTTAATTATATTAAAATGAATCTATCATTGCAACCAAATTCACAATTTGCCGTAGTCTAAGATTAATCCGGCATCAAAAAATCAACTGGGTGAAGTTTGAGCCTGGGATTTGGAAAATGGTACGGAAGAGTTTGGAGGAGAATGACGAAAGAAGATAGAAACATGGCGGGTTTCACCGTTATTGTGCATTAAATGTTATGGATTTACTACGAACTAGCTAGTGAATATAATAATGGCAGAAGAAACTACAATTGATGCTATAAAAAAACTGCAATTGTTAGCACTTAGCCATATATTAATAGCGGTTTCATTAAATTCTTTTTGAGGCTGCGTTCTATTCACCTGATTTACACTTATTTTTCCTGAACTTATCTTATCTGAATTTATTGAAACTTATCAAAATTTATTTTAGTTATAAAATATATTTGGTCAACCTTTATTTTTCCTGAATTTATCTGAACTTACTTGAACTTATTTTTCCAGAAATAAGTGGAAATAAGGTGAACTGAACGGGACCTAAATCTATGCCCATCATTTTATGAATTGCTTCTGATATATTTCGCAATATGATCAGATTGGTGGTACATATGAGAGGAATTTATTAATTCTTTATTATAATTATTTTTTTTGCAAAATGAATTGTCAAGAAGAGTTAAACCTACTGACGATTGGGATTAGTTCTTGAAAATTTGACGGTTGAGATCGTGATATTTACCATGGCTACCATTTTAATATAGCTATTGAAAAGTTATCATTCATTTTGTCATGTTGCAAGTGCTTGCGAATTGAGAGGTTTAGTCGACATAATTTGATTGGTTGTGAACTTAGTGATGAATCTGATTATCATTATTATAATTCATATAGAACGTGATGAATTGAATGACTAGTAGTTGCGAATCTCACCTAAAATATATCAAATTAAAGTTTAGTCTTTTTAATTTTATTTACATAATTTGTTTCTTCTTTTTGGGATTAAGGTAGTGTTCTCTTCACCTGAATTTCACTTATCTTATCTTATCTTATTGGCCCTGAACTTATCTTATCTTATCTTATTGACCCTTATCTGAACTTATTGACCCTTATATTATATTATCTTATCTTATTGACCCTTATTTTATCTTATCTTATCTTATTGACCCTTATCTTATTGAAACTTATATTATAACCTTATGTAATATTTACCTTATCTTATCTTATCTTATTGGCCCTTATTTTATCTTATCTTATCAGAACTGAAATAAGTGAAAATAAGGTGAATAGAAATAAAAATAAGGTGAAGAATAAAATGTCCTCAATTTTTTTGGTTTGTTAGATCCATAATAACTAAGGACTTGTTCGGGAATGATGCAAGTTTCATGTTTTTCGTTTTTTCTTCTTCTTGAAAATGAAAACAAAACCAGTTCGGTAAAATCGTTTTAAAAATCAAATTCCTTCATATTTTTACAAATAAAAAACGGAATGGAGGAAACCACTTTTACTGGTTTTGTGTTTTTCATTTTTTTTGTTTCTGGAATAACTTCACAATAAATGAGCAATTCAAATCACAATATTCTCTCCCAGATCAAGATCCCATTAAAAAAATATTGACCATCGTTATCGTCTTTGGCTATCCTGCCAGTGTTGCTTCTTCAAGACTATCTCTCGCCTTCTTTTCAATATATTTCAGCCAAATGATAATGAAGTCCTTGAACCTTGTTAGAAAATTGGGAGTTTGTGCTAATCCTTGTAGAATATAATAACAATTTTAAGGGTGAAGGATAAAGATTAAAAATTGATTATTGGGTGTTCGGGTGGATTGTTGGGTATAAATTTAAATGGACAAGAGAATACTCCGTACAAAGAAGTGAAAGGAGATGAAAGCTTGAAGATCCATTGAAGAATATGAAGGAAAATTAAAACTCGATCGAAACATAATAATTGAAGAATATTAAAGAATATTAATTGGGTAAGTGATATGGAGATGGATGAAGGAAGATTGGAGAGGGGAAGATAGAAGGTTGGAGAAGGTTGTAAGGATGAAGATGGATATTGTAATGCAACAATGACGGCTGGTTGTTCTTATTTGGTGAGGATACTTGTTGAGTTTTTGCAGAGATAAATGACACGTGATGTAGAAGTAAGCTAAAAGGTGTAATTTTTTTTTTTTTTGGTAGGAACCAACTGGAAGGTCCATAGAAAATAATTCGGTTTTTTTATTAGTTTCTTTGAAAACTTAAAACAAAACTAAAATTAGTTTATTGTTTTCTTAAAACTAAAAACTAAAACCAAAACTGATATCTAACGGGCCCTAATAAATTTGTTTTTTTTTTTTTTTTTTTGCAAACCAACCAAACAAGTCATACCCGTCAAAAATCGGTCCTTGACTTAAATTTTTCAGTCCAAAACGGTCTTGATGGAATTATTCTGATCCGATCTCCGGACCAAGGTTTTCTTGGATTCTGAATCCGGCCCATTATAGAACCGATCCGGTCCGAACCGGACCGGTTTTGGACTGGTGAACAGTTGTGTTATTAACCCGCGAAATTAAAAGCCCAACCCAATTATAAAGGTGGTCTCTTGTGTCGCGAAGTTTGCAACCCTAGAAAACAAAAACAAACAAAATTCAGGAGATCACAAACACCATAATCATGGCGGTCGAAGATCCCGAAACTCAAATCTGGAGAAAACCCATCATACCTCCAGACTCACTCACCCAAATCTGGGCACGTCTCCCTATCAAATCTCTCTACAAATTCCGATCCGTCTGCAAACTTTGGAATTCCCTAATTTCCTCCGACCCTCTCCTATCCGATCTCCGCCACCGTTTCTCCCATTCTCTCGCTCCTCTACCGCATCTCCGACCACCAAATCTCCTCCTCTTCCTCCGCCACCTCACCGATGAACCTGTCAAAGTTCCCGACCGCCCGGTTCAGATGTCAACCCGGCCCATGGAAGAGCTCTTCCGGTTCGAGCGGGATCCAATTACTCGTTCCATCAGAAACGGGTTCACCCCTTACGTTGATTTCTCTCTAAGTTTTCTCCCGTCGAAGGGCCCATTAGTTTGTTTCGCTGCGAATCAGTATTTTTATCTTTGTAACCCTAGCACCCAGGAATTCCTCCGCCTTTCTCCAGGGCAGAATGGTAATTCCGTCACCTCTAACGGGGCTTTTGGGTTTTTGGTTGATGAGAATCGGTATGTTCTAGTCGGGCTAAAAGGTGAAAAGTGTGAGTTTTTTGAGTTCGGGCCGGGTCTAGCAGGGTCGGGTTCATGGCGTGTGATCAAACAGAAGTGTCCAGTTGAGGTGAGCCGGTTTGGGTTAATGGTTAACAGAGAGTTTTACTGGACAGTTGCTGACGGGCCGGGTTTCGCGGTGTGTTTGGATGTGAAAGAAGAAGAGTTCAGAGTGATTCCACCCCCTGAAGGAAATGAAAACGAGGTTATATTATATGACATGTTATATTTGGTTGAATTTAAAGGGTGCTTGTGTGCTGTTGACAATTTTTCGAGGCCATCAAGGATGGAAATTTGGGTGTTGAATCGAATTGAGGATGAATTTAGTTGGAATAGAAAGTTTAACATTTTTATCTCTGGAATGGCTAGAGATATTGTGTATCCATTTTGCGATTACGAGGGTGAAAATGGGGGAGAAATGGTGTTGTGTAATGAGACAAGAAACAGGCTTTATTGTTACAATTTGAAGAACCGGAGCATTAAGCAGGTTTACCGCCCTAAAAACCGGACCAATGATCGCCTAGCTGTGTATACTCCTGGTCTTTTCCCTCTTTCCATTGCTGGTTAATATGTTTTGCTTTGATATTTTTATTTATTATATCACTATTATCAGGGTTCATGTTTGTTTATTCAAACTTGAGATGAAAGAAATGTCTAATTTGTTACCCCACTGCCACTGGTGTTATATATTGGGTTTTGAGTTGGCTAGTATTGCAAATTTGCAATTGCAATGCGACTTATTGTTGGAACAAAGCGCTTATTTGATCTTCGGAATCAATTCATTTTGAGGGGAGTGTGATATTCTGGGTTGGTTATGGATAATTGTAGCCTCTGGCTCACTTTTGGTCTGATTTGTTTGCAGTAGTCACACAACAAACTCTGTGTTTCATGAAAGAACAAGATGTATGCTACGGAGTTGCCTTTTAGTGTAAGCTTATTGTGTTCCTTGAAACTTGAAAGCTGGCTGCTAAAGTCGAAAGTTGATGCATTTTCTTTTAACAAAGTATTGCTGACTGTTTTAAAGTCAGATAATCTCAGGATTAATGTTAGCACATCCAATTAGATACTTGGTATTACAGTAGCTCTTTACTCTGTTTAGTGCAGAGATCCATTTTTCTTTGCTACATTCATGGGAGAAATCGTGAAATACATTTCAAAACATCGACCCCGGTGTCAGAAGCTGACCCGACTCCGAAAAACCATCTGTTTCGAACTGTAATCGAACTGGTTTGATCCGAAAAGTTCAGGACCGAAACCCGACCTGTAACCGATTTGACTTTATCCGACACCCGTTTCACCCGATCTGAACTCCACCTGTAACCATTTTTGATCCGACCCAAACTCCACCTGTCACCGGATAGACTCCACCCAAACTCCACCCGACACCGATTTGACCCGACATAAACTTCACCGAAAACCAATTTGACCCGGCAAATATCTGATTTGACCCGATTTGGTTTGACCCGAACTGTTGTCTAACCGACACCGATTTGACCCGGCCTAAACTCCACCCGACATCGGTTTGACCCGACCTGAACTTCACCCGGCACCGATTTGATCCGTAAAATATCTGATTTGACCCGATTTGTTTGAATCGAATTGTTGTCTAACCGACACCGGTTTAACCCAACCTAAACTCCACCCCACCGATTTCACCCGACAAATATCTGGTTTCACCCGATTTGACCCGAACCATTATCTAATCGACTTTTTTTTAAATTGAACCAACCTAACTATATCTGATCTCACTTAATTTTACCTTCAACTCTTTTAATTACTCGAATTCATATATTTGTTTATTTGTTCTTAATAACTTTTTTCCTTCCCTATTCAAAATAATATTAGATCAAGACTAGTTTTGACCATTATTATCTCCAATTTAATCTTATAATATTGAATTGATAATCCAATGTTCTTTACTTTTTACATAAATTTGCATATTTTAGCATAATCAAAAGTGAAGAGAAATTTAAGCTTAAGGGATTGCATTATAGTACGGAGTAAGAATTATCCAAACGGGCATGATAAATATTGAAATACTAAACATCAAATTTGTGGACATATTATATCTTGCTTATTTTATGTTCATAAAAATTTAAGCTAATTAAAAACTAACAAATAAATAATTATAAAATTTCATTTTTATTAAAAACATCCATAAATATTTACATTATTCTCCAATTGTTTGGCAATTTACAAACTGATACTTAATTCCTCCTTGCCTAACATATTTAATTCTTGAAGGCCTCCACTGCATTCCACGAACCACAGAAGGAGAAGAGGCTCCACCGGCGACAACTGCAAGTCTGCAATGATAATATAAAGAAAACCACACACAAGCATGATATATCACAATTAACTTTATAAAAAAAACCACACGCAAGAGCTTCATACAGCTTAAAAAAGAAGCCAAAGGCTACACCATACCACTAGTACTACATCCGAGTTTGTTGTCTGATCCTACAAACTTCTCTACGTTTTTGCAACATTTCATTTTGCTCTCAGGTCAACATGTTTCAAAGATAAACTTTGATACTAAATGACATCATCATCGAGCAATCTCTCTATTCAACATTTATAAGACAAATGAACCAGCAAGGCAACATGGGCGTCGACATTAGGCTGTCACTTTTTCAACTTACCGAAATCACAATCAAGTGTGTATCAAATTCCAAAAAACAGGCCTAAATGTCACACCTACATGAAGCCAAGGGCAACAAGATGTCTAATAATAGGAGAATAGAGTTATTAAGGGTCATTAATCAAACAAAAGTAACCAACATCACAACAGCACCATCATCACAGCAACACCATGTAAGCACCATCACCACAGCAACACCACCCATCAGCAACGACCTTTAAACTGCAACAAAAAACAGCAACCAACATGTAAAACAAAGAGACAATCAAAACCAACATCAAAAAACTAAAAAATACTAAAAAATAAATAAAAAATACTAACCTTTAGATAGAAGATTACTCGTCTTCAATATCATCAGCTTCAGGTAGGGCTTCAACAACGACATCCAAATTCGAATCATCTTCAGGTTCATCATAGCCCTCAATCCAACTTTTAGTTGTCACCATAATCTCAACATTTTTAGACAGCATCCTCGATCTAAGCTTGGTCAAAATTCTTCCTCCCATACTAAATGAAGATTCTGAAGCGACAGATGAAATGGGAATAGCTAAAATATCCCTAGCCATACGTTTAAGAATGGGATAGGCAGATTGGCCTTTCCAATATTCAAGAACATCAAAACCATTCATGTCACTGATAGGGGGGGAATAAAGGTATGCATCAATATCAAATTTGATCCCCCTACTTGAAGCAGCATGTCTACCAAAACTCTACATAAAAACAGACATAAATTATAAAAAAAAATCACTAAAAAATATTCTAAAAAAAAGACATGATTAAAATTTAGTTACCTTTAAACTAGGCTTCATATAGGGTCGAAGAAAACTATTAGCAGCACTTGAAGAGAATGTAGCACTTCGAGATGAAGATGTAGAACTTCGAGATGAAGACGAAGAAGTAGTAGGAGTAACTGACTGTGAGTAATATTCATACAACTCCGTGAAAGCATTGTATGCCTCTTGAACCTTCCTATTAACCTCCTCATCTTCGTAGAGAATTCCATACATTTCCTTCACGTAATTAATTTTATAACGTGGATCAAGCATGACAGCAACAGCAAATATAGAAGTATAGTTCTCCCAATACTTCGAGAACTTTTCAAGCATAGGAGCAGCCATTTTCTTTATGCAGTCACTAGGGTCAGCATGAGCTTTAACTAGCAAATGTTCAATATAAACAACATTTTCAAAGTACAAATTAGCAGTAGGGTAATCAGAGCCAGAAAACAAAACAGTGACATCATAAAAAGCTTCAAGAAAATCACAAACATTTTGAACAGTTTGCCACTCATTAGCATCAATAAAATATGGAATCCCAGATTCCAACACGCAAAACCTGTCAATACCAACTTTAGCTTCCAAACACTTTCGAAGCATCAGATAGGTAGAGTTCCATCGAGTTGAAACATCAAGCTTTAACCTACCTGAGAAACCAGAATTAGAACTCCTACAAGCTTCTTCAAATCGAGTAAGCCTAGAATCAGACCATTCAATGTACTTAGCTATCAAACGCAACTTAACAACACTTTCATCAACCAATGCCAGACCAGCCCTCACAATTAAATTCAGAATATGAGCTGCACATCTGATATGAAGAAACTTACCATCACAAGGCAGAGAATGAGTTTCAAGCAAATCTTTCCTAAGCTCATCAACCGCAACATCATTGGCAGAGGCGTTATCAACAGTAATAGAAAAAACTTTACCTTTGAGGCCCCACTCATCAATCAAATCAACAGCAAACTTATAGATATCTTTACCATTATGTGGAGGTGGGAAATACCTAAAAGACAATATTATGGACTGAAGTTTCCAATTACTATTAACAAAATGAGCAGTAAGCACAATATAGCCACGGGAAGTGCAAGCAGACCATACATCACAGGTAAAAGATATTCTGCAAGGCAATTCAGATAATACTTTGGACAGAATAAGTTTTTGTGCATCATACTCACGTCTGCAATGCTTGAGAATGGTGTTCCTGGAAACATGCCTAACATTGGGATTCAAATATTCATGCAGCTCCCTGATTCTAACATGCTCAACGATCTGAATAGGATATGCATGACATATTATAGCTCTAGCCCACAAAGCACAATAGACTTTTTGATCAAACTTACTCAAAGATTGAGAACACTTCAACTTTTTGTAAGCATCACAAATTTTAAGATGGTTAGATTGGTTAGAAGTACCCAAGTTACTTTCTGCACGATATACCTTTTCCTGGCAATGGATGCAACGAGACAATACCATGTCGTCCTCGTCAAAAATATTGAAATGTTCCCACACCCATGAACGTCGCTTACCCTTACCCTTACCTTTAGGAGCAGACATAATCCCTTTATCGGCTACAGTTTCCTCATCACTTTGAGAGAGGACATCACCTTCGCAAAAAACACAAAAAAGACCATCTCAGGACTACAAGAACAGTAGGTAATGTCCAAATGCTTCAAATCATAAAAATGAAGAGCATTTAAAGAGACTCATACCTCTTCGAGAATCAAGATGCAAAGAATTATCATCCATTCTGAAATAACAACAAACTATAATTAATCACAAACTCCATCATTAATTTGTGAGTTTTGTAACCTCCAAAAACTGAAGGAGACATTTAAACATCAAAACACAGGAAAAAAACTCACATTATATCAAATACACCAGCACTGTGATTATGATTTATGATGCAATAAAATCCAAGTTAAACTATCACCTAAACCTTAGCTACCTTAAAATAATGGAGAGTAAAGCATGAACATATTAATTAAAATAAATTATGGACAGTACTAAAGCAGGATCTTCTGTTCCGCTTAATACAATTAATTAAAAATTAAAATTTAAAACTAAAAGTTAGTGTTAAAGTTTGGAACTTTGATTCGCAAGTTACACAAGTCAATACCTAAAACCCCAAAATTAGAAAATGAAGCTCAGAACAAAGGAAACCCATAATTCAGAAATGAAACTACTCCTATAAAAATGGAAACCCATAAATCAAACCTGCAAAAAACTTAAAACTGAAGCAAAATAGATGTCTGGACACTCTTATATCAGGCTTTATCAATTTCGAAAACGAAACCACATAAACAAGGAGAAGATCAAAAAGTTAAAATTTAAAACTAAAAGTTAGTGTTAAAGTTTGGAACTTTGATTCGCAAGTTACACAAGTCAATACCTAAAACCCCAAAAATTAGAAAATGAAGCTCAAAATAAAGGAAACCCATAATTCAGAAATGAAACTCTTACATCAGGCTTTATCAATTTCGAAAACGAAAACCACATAAACAAGGAGAAGATCCAAAATATCAACAAAAGTAATACTGAGTTTTAGAGAGAGAGATGAAAGGGATACCTGAAAATACTACCACAATTACCACCAAACGGCAGATTTGAGTTCGATTTTAGTGAGTTTATAGTATTGGATTCGAGTTTTTGAGAGAGATCGAGTGTTAGAGCGAGGTTGAATTGCAGAAACCAAACCCTAACTCGGTTTTTGTGAGAGAATGAAAGCTCACAAAATGAGAGTTGTGTTGAGGTAGGGAGGACTGAAGATTTGAGGCGCCGTTGTGTAATCCGAAATAGGGTTGAGAATTTGAGATTATAATGGTATATTTATATGGGGATCACCAATTATGCCCTACTTTTTCTTAAAATATATTATTATTATTATTATTTATATAATTATATGTTCTTTTTACTCTTTTTTATAAAAAATGGTGTCTATACTAATAATATATTACTACTAGTATCATACTATACTTATTATATTATTAGTAACAAATTATTATTAAATAATGTTGTGAGTTTACTATGCTTATTATATTAGTACGTACTATGTTTTTTTAATAATATATTAGGACATAGTATGCTTATTGTTATGGTTATTATATTTTATTATCATAATTAACATAATAAAAAATGTTAAAACATGTAGAATAACTTTAGGCTCCGTTCTATTAGACTTATTTTGACTAAAATTATATCATCTAAACTTAACTGGACTTATCTGGACTTAACTGGACTTATCTGAACTTAACTGAATTAATCTGAACTGATTAATAACTTATTTTGTCTGAAATAAACTTATTTGTGTGTGTAAATGTCTGAACAAAACTTATATATCTCTAATGATATATATTAATTAGTCGTTCAACCCATTAATCTCTAATGATATATATAGTCAACTAAAAAAGATCTCATAGATTACGTCCCGACATGTGTCTCATTATAACGTTATCAGATCCAAATAGCTATTTACAGTTAAGTACTTTGTATACTAGTAATAATTGACCAATGTTTAATGATATAATCCAATTCTTAATACTTTCAATTCTTACATTTGTAGAGTACGTTATTGTTGTGAATTTTGCGTTCTTATATGCGATTATGATCGTTAACACTTGACATATTGGTCGTTTTTGGTTTCTTGTCGACTGATACAATCTCATAGATTTATTGTTTCATACTTTAATGTCTATGTTATCTCGATATAACGTTATCAGTTTTAATTACCTATTTCTTGTTAATCAAGTACTTGTATACATGTAATAATCATTAAATGTCTAATGATATGATCAAATTCATGATATAAAAATGAATAATGTGTTTTTTAAACTTGTTAGGACTACTAGTAAATTGAAGAATTGTTTTGATAAGTTATACGGAGTAGTTGTTTAACTGTATTAGGAGTATATTTATGATGTATGTTATTATACACTATAATCGTTATTATTTAGTAAGAGTTATATTCTTAATTTCTTATAGATTTACATATATTGTATATCTATTTTTTACATGTGGTTCTCGTTATATAATCATTAATCATCTAATAACTTAAAAGAAACATTGATATAACGATGTTGTAGTTTAGTAAATTAAAAATACTCGTAAATACGTAGATTAATAACTTGTTTAATTAGAAATAGAATGAAAACATTAATCGATAATGACTTGAAAAGATATAGAATGAAATCGATCCAACCCGAGACCTAACTGAAATGACCCGAACTGAAATCGAACTGGTACTGAATTGACCCGAACTGAAATGACCCGAGTCAAAGTCTACCCGACCCAAAGTTACCCGACCCGGGTTTGACCCGACAAAACCCGTTTAGGACCCGACACGGGAACACCGGGTCTGTTTTTGACCCGAACCGAACTTGAACCGACCCGAAATTTACCCGGACCCGACAACAATTGACCTGAAATTGACCCGAACCGAATAGACCCGACCTAAACCCGATCTGATCCCGATAACTTTTGACCCGAACTTGACCCGAACCGAATAGACCCGAAGTGTTATGGGTCAACCCATAACCCATCCGGTGACCCGATTTGACACCTCTAATCCGCACGCGTTATACTGTACATGGAGTGCACTGTGCACAGTAGTACAGAGTCCAATAAAACAGATAGAAGGTTGGCCTAGCTAGTAGCTATAGCTAGTTCAATCTTGCACTTTTTCAATGGGCTACCGCTCAACTACAACATAAACTCGAGTGATTCTATGGTTCCATCAACCTCCATGTTTGCAATCCCCTGAGTCATCATTCATCAATTGAGAACAACTCCAACCATTAAGATCTCCTTTCAAATGGCTCGCTTAAATCCACACAGTTCAAGCGATGTACATTATGTCTTCAAGAGATATTCATCTGACAAGGTGTTGGAAAGACATTAAAAGTTGATACAACAGTTCCATATGATATGTTCCAGAATCCAGAGAGGTGATTCGTGCTTGCAAGTTGATAAAAAAGCATATCCAAATGCTCTTACAGGTTCATAACATCCAAAGCATATCCAAATGTTCTTACAGGTTCATAATATCCTTGGTAGTAAGGAGTAGATTTGATCCAATATAACACTCACATTAGTATTGTTAGTTTGATACAAATTAAACCAGGAGCTGAGTAATGCATGTTTAACGAGAGAAGGCTGATCCACTGAGGTTTTGGTCTCCAGGTCATAAACCTTTGTTGTTTACCTTTCAACAGAAATGTTGCCCTAAGTAATTCAGAACTCGGTTGGGGGTTTCAACCTTACAAGTCTTTTGATTCTTTCTTTATCGGTATTCTCCATAACTCCCTGTATATGAAAATTGATTATTCAGTTTACATATCTTAAATATGTTCATTCAAGCTGCAGACAACTGATCAATACAATGGCAACAAAGTAAACGAACACCATACCGTCCAAACAATTTCATCAAGGGATAAGCAGATTTTTCCATATTTGTCCAGGAACAGGCGCTCATTTGGTGGTTTTCCACAGACGTCCTTCAATGTCGTGGTGATTATGAAAATAACTTCTGACACTTGAAATATGCAATCACCAACATGAGTCAGTACAGGGCACTCTCAACCAAAATACTACAATGAAAATGAAAGCAAGGATGACAACTGACACATTGTCATGTCATTGACAAAAAGTTAATTCGAAAAGAATATGAATACACCAAAATCACAGCCTTATTCCCAAAAGATGCAACAAATATGAATAAACGGGGAAAGAACATACTCGTATATTAACAACTAAAGAAAAAGTTCCTTCTCCTCTTTTTTTTTTTTTTTTTTTTTTATTGAAGTTGTCGATAACAGATGCACTTATTTTCTTAGGTTAATCACGGGGTACATGTGAAACAAATGTTTGCCCTTTTGTAATTTGTTACAGAAGCAATGGCAAATCAGCAACTCAGTAATCACTGTTGCCAATTCAGAAGAAACAGGGAAAAAGGCATATACTTACAAGCAAGTTCATCATACTCATCCTTGCCAACAAGATAGATGTGAATATCTCCAAGCATAGTATACACAACATAAACCGATCTGCATGAAAGTAAAAGCACAGAACGGTCAAGTGGAATCAATTAAACAGAGTGAATTTTACAGCATCATAAAACGCCACTATCACTCCTTTGATAACATAATTAAATTGACTTCCTTGGTTTCAGCTAGGAATTAAGTGTTCAAGTGCATTAAACAGCAAAAAAAAATGTTGAAGTGCATCATGATTGATGACCTACAACTAAGACGATGGAAAATGATGAAATGAAATGTCTTCTCCAATGACGTAACTGAAGAATGTTTTTGTCTAGGTCAGAGTCATAACTAATACAAGTAATATGACAGCAGGAATTTGTTATATTGTGTTGAAAAGGCCATTGGTACTCCCTGCATAAATTTTCAGCTAATTAACTTCCTACATTTTATAATAGCCAGACAAAGTGCAATGGTGCAAATCATGATCCTTATCCTTCAAGAGGTAAAATCATTTTAATTCATACTATTGTCTCTTCAAATAAGAGGATTTGAAGTAAGGAAGGGAAGGGAGACTGAATAATGACAGATTCATTATGTGTTTATTTGGATTTGGAATGGGGGGAAAGGAAGGAAGGGAAATGGAAGGATACAATATAATGTCCTTGTTAATAAATTAAAATTTTCCAGAGTCAGAAAGATTTGGAAGGAAATCAATATTCCGATTCCCCTTTCTTTTTTTGCTCTCTCTTTCTCAACACCATTGCTATCCAAATACAATACATGACTATAAAAAAAAAAGCTTTGGAAAGGCATACAGGAGTAAGACTCAGCTAACCAATCTAGCAGAAAATCAAATCCATGTGTTTAACTACTAATAGTACATGAAATATTATGTTCGAATACTGAAAATCTCTGCAAAAAATCCTTCATACAAATCATGCCTATGTTACATGAACCCTCGTATTAAGAGCACTTCCCTCTGACCATTAGGATCAAGTAATTCATGTTCAAGTCACTAAAAGTCTAGAACCAAACTTTTCTAATCAGAATGCATAAAATCCTAGTTTATTGTTAGTCTTGGGACTGCATTGAAAGAATACACTGTTAATGTATAGAGTATTTAGAGATATACGCATCTGAACTTCTAAAATTCATGACAAACATTCTTTCTGTAGCATCCTAGTATCCTACTTCTGAACTATTCATATTCCCATGAACAAAAATAGAAACCTCCAATACCAATGGCCTAACACAAGATTCATCAGTAATCATTTCCTTGACAACCAATAACAACAACAGTCAGTATCCGATTCCACCAAGAATACATCGGTTTATGGGACATACTGAGGACATCTGCATCAGCAGTAATGTAGGTAATCCTAACAGTTTTGAGACTCGGGTTCAAATGGCTCAGCACCACAAAATGGAATCTTGCAAATTTGAAATGATCAGTAAACCATATGCATGAAGCAAATACGGGATGCATAAGCACAGCCAGCCACACAGGATATTTGTCACCAACATGACAATTGGCGCAGCCTGGAAGATAACAATTCCTCAAAGGGAAAGGGAAATGCAATAAAATCCACAAAACATTACTGATATCACTCTAAAACGTCTAGAAAACTAACACATGGCAACAAGATGAGGAGGTATGGAAGAACGAACAGCCAATTAACATACAAAACATGTTCACATGGTTTGAAAACCAAAGATTTTCTTAAGACAAGCCTCATAATCACTTATGACTTGCATCAATATATGCAATGATATTATGTAAATGGTAATGAATCGCAGTACACAGACGCAATGGAAAATTTAAGCAGAAGTTTAAGCTACATCTTATAGTTCTACAGAAGTGCTACATACTTGTGTGAAGCAACAAAGAGTTCTTCATTCTTAGCATCCTTGAGATTCTCTCCACCCAACTTAACTAAGAAAGTTCGCCAATGCAACCGCTCCTCTACAGGAACCCCATTGAACCTGAAATACAACAGGGAGTGGCATGCTAAATGAACCCCAATGAACTACCAAAAGCACCGCACGCGATATAAGCAAACAACATCACAAAGCTTAACACATAGTTGCTGATCTTCCTAATTGAACTTACACTTCAGCAGGTATCAGAATGACCTAGAAACCAGAAATACAAGTCACTCTTAACAAATTACTTATTTGATAAAAATCTAAACCCAGATTTCAAAATACCAGCACAAATGCACAATAATTAATAGCAATTGGTTTGTCTAACTAATATAACCTAAAACAACAACAGAGCTAGGTTTTTTTTTCTCTTGTATATCTTCATATCAAGAAAATTGATTATGAAAATCACTAATTCAGCTCAAATTTACATTACAAATCCAACAAAATACAAATTTGCAAAATTGACATTACAGTATTGTGATTTGAGGACAGATCATGTAAAATCAGTTCCTGGGTATCTAGATAAAATTGAAATTGAGGACAAACAGTACTTCAATTTGGCAAGAAACAAAAGTTGAGATCGATGATCAAGATAAAAGGGGAAGCAAAAAGCAAAATTCCAAAATGGGTATTTGCAGATTAACCAGAAAAACAAAGTAAAAATGGTTGCAGAAAAAGAAAGAGATTATACCTTTCGACGAGAATGTTGCCCTCTGAGTTGGAAATTAGCATTGCCAGCAACATCTCTCTTCCTCTGTGCTCTGCTTTCTCAGAGAGAGAGTTGGAAGAAAGTGGTCAAACTGAAAATGGTTTTTTTTTTTTTGTTTTAAAAAAGAAGAAGAAATGAAGATGCTTCAAAGGGGGCCTAACTCACCTTCTTATTGGGCCTAACTCACATATAGTTCAAATACAAAGAACATATTTTTCATGCCCAAAGAACATATAGCCAATAAACATATAGTTCAAATTCATAGAACATATAGTTTAAATATTTCACTAGTACATGTACATTGAAATCGTTCTCAATGTTCATTAGATTTTCAATAAATGTTCAACAGGGTGCACAATGAGCACTGTGCACCCGGGTGTATAATCCAAATTGCGCGTCCGTACTCAATAACACTTCGATTACTTATCATATCAACTCATTGATATTCCTAATTGTTGCCCTTTTTTAGTTTTTGTGGAAATTTCAGTGAAACACAAGATTATTTATTTTTACATTGCCCTATTGCTAGAGAATATTGGAATACACACGTCTCAGTTCGATGGCTCGACACTCGTTTCCGATCTACTTCCATGCTTACACTTTTCCACGAACTCTGAAATAATGTTTTCCTTCCGGCTAGAAAGATTATAACTTCTCTTTGGTGTATCTGGAAAACACGTAATGCTCACATTTTTAGACAATCTCATGTATCATCAATGGGAATTTATACTAGAGCTTTTAGAATATTTACAGAATGGAATATGCGTACACATCTAGATTCATTGGATATTAACATTGTTAATAACAACACTCCTTCGAAATCCCCATGTAGTAAGAAGTTGCATGGACCCCTGCTACCTTATTATTTTGAAGATTAAATTTGATGGGTCACTTTGTAATCACCCTGGCACGACCGGGGTTGTTAGTAGGGATCACCTAGGGAATAACGTGGTTAGTTGAACTTACAATCTTGGAACTTCTTCTCCACTTCTCGCTGAAGCAATAGCCTTTCGTAATGGTCATTTGTTAGCCATTGTAAAGCTCAATTTCCGTGGAAAGTTCAAATGTTGATGAAAGATGTCAAACAACTTTTGAACCATTTTAATAGTTTTTCTTTTCGCCACATCTACCTAGAAGCCAATCGCGCAAACAAATTAGGTTGTCGCGTTAGGTCATCATATCTAGACCCATCAAGATATTGATCCTTATGTAGATCCTATTTTATATATTTAGATAAGCTCATAACTTTTGTCGTATCTTTCCATTAAAAAAACACTTCGATAAGCCTTTTTCTTACTCCTGGCCTCCGTACCAAATTGCTTGCACCATTTTACCTTTTTGAGCTATTGACATAATTTACTTTGACCATATTTTATTTTTATACGGAGTATTTGAAAACAAATATTAGTATATAATATATTATGGCTTCATATTAATGTATATTGTCAAAATGTTAATCTTTTATAATTTGTTTTTAATACATAGTTAAAAATATTGGTGGTTAAAGTTATGCATTAGCAAGAGTGTCAAGCTGGGACAAATAATTTGGGACATAGGGAGTATTTTTTTTCCAACTTTTTTTTTCAAAAGCTTTAAATCCTAATTTCTTTAATAATCACTTAATAATTTGTGTAAATAGAAATTTATTAGCAATATAGTCGAAATTGCTTGAAAATATTAGTAATTAATGTTGAATAATATTCTGGAGTATAATAATTTAGTTATGAATAATCTTCTGATTGGATATCACATCGGATCTTCAAATTGGATATCATATTGTTTTGGTTCAACGATATCAATTTAAGTGTTATTTTTTATCTGGAAATGAGATCGATTCCGCAGTACGTAATTATTAATATATAGATAGGTATCCACCTAGCTATATATGCATATGCAACAATACAACGTCGTTTCATCATTTAATTGGCACGCGCGAAGCACATGCTTCTTACCAGCAACACGTATAAAACTGCTCCTGACGTCATTGGAAGAGAATTCGACATTTTCTCTCTCCTCAACATCTCACCATTTTCTCTCTCATCAAACCTCCCACTCTCTCTCATCAAACCGCCCACTCTCTCACTTCAAACCGCCGATTTCTCTCTATAAAACCTCGATTTGCAGTTCAAAAGCGCAATTCAGTGACAAAACTGAACATCGCGGCGGTTTCGGAAAATTTGAAACCCTAAAAATGGATGTTCGTGAGGAAGTGAAGCTCAGTAGAACAAAAATTACATTTAAAAGAGGAAAAACGCAGAAGTAAGTATAATATCTGCATTTTTGTTTATAATGTACATAATTTTTCGCGTTTTCCAGATTTTAATTTGATTTTTGTTTATAATGTACATAATTTTTCGCATTTGCCAGAAAAAAGAACAATCGAGTGGAATCGAGTACTGCGGATGCTGTATTGTAAGTGAATTTAAGTGTTCTAAACATTTTTAACTCAATTTAGAAGTTGTATGTGAATTCACGTTTTGAAATTTATCATGTTCAAAATTTAGGACTAAATGTTCATTATCTTTTACTATATGATCTGCATCGTCCCTGTCTAAATATTATCATAGTTCTAGAGCGTGTGGAAACCTGAAATATTCATGTTCACAATATGAAACAACATGTTCAAAATGTGAAACATCATGTTCAAATAGGTTATAATATAATTTTTGGTTTGATTAGGTGTTCAAATATCCATGTTCAAAATATGAAACAACATGTTCAAAATGTGAAACAAAATGTTCAAATAGTCAAATAACTAGTTCAAATAGGATATAATTTTTTTTGAAATATTTATGTTCAAAATGTGAACATAATGTTCATAATGTTCAGATTAGCTGTTGAAATATTCATGTTCAAAATGTGAAACATAATGTTCAAAATGTCAAATATTTTGTTCGAATAGGATATAATAAAAAATTTGGTTAGATTAGCTGTTGAATATTCATGTTCAAAATATGAAACAACATGTTCAAAATGTAAAACAACATGATCAAATTGTGAAATAACATGTTTATATATGTTATAATTTTTTTTTGGTTTGATTTGTCTGTGCAGAAATCCAAAACCATTGAATTTTGTGAAACCAGTGCCAGCAAGGGAATCAGATTCTGAAATGTGAGTGAAATTTTATGTTAGAAACTGTTTGGTAGTTGATCATTATAAGAAGCTAATAGTTATATTTGCAGCCTCAGGATGATCGATGAAGATCGAAGAACATATTCCATTAGCAATCCTAAAGAAAAGAAAGCAACAAGAACCTACAACAACTTCAAAACTGGTGGATCCAATACTTCTGCAAAACATAAATGAATCATATGCGGAGGAAACTGTGAATGATGCGTATGTAACTGTTTATGTTCACTTCTATAAGTAGAATAATACATATTATCAAATGTTGTTGTGGTTAGTGGTGCTGTTGTTGGGGTTGTTGCTGCTTTTTTGATTTCATGCATTTTATATGTTCATTTTCTAATTCATCATGTTCAATATATTATCAGTAATGTTCAAATGATGTTTAAAATTGTTCAGTATGCTATTCACTATTGTTTAGGTTGATGTTCAAATATTTAACGAATAATGTTCAACATACAAATAATCATGTTCAAAACGGTGAACTTTTTTAAAATATGAATGCAGGAATTTTGTTGCTATATGGATTATAATTATAAAATGTTGTTGTTTATATAGGAACCCTCAACCAAAGAATCAGAAAAAGTCCAAAATCACATTCACATTAAAACCTTCAGCTGAAAAAATTATTGATCCAGCTCAAGCTGCTCCGGTTCAAGTTGCTCCGGTTCAACCTGCTCCGGTTCAAGCTCCGGTTCAAGATGCTCCAGTTCAAGCTGCTCCGGTTCAGGAGGAAGATATTACAAATGAAAGGTATCAAAATAGATTTGTTCAACTAATCCTGATAGTTTAAAATCAAAAAAACATGCTAATAATATAATATACTTTTTGCAGGCTAGACAATGACGATGGTATGCATGTTGCTAGGACAAGGATTCTGCGTAATGTATTGAAGTTTTCTAAACATAAAAAGCATATTCAGCATAACCATCGCAGGATAACTATGTCCCCTGGAAGGTAATAATTTGATCAGTTATTACGTTCTGAATAAATATTCTATTGTTGTTGTCTTTAAATTTGTGGTGTTCAGTTTCTAAAATATCATGTTCAACTTTTAAAATATCATGTTCATATTTTAAAAACAATTGATCAATTTTAACTTATGGTATTAAATAATTGTAAGTTGAACACAGGTTATTATCAGTTTTTTAGAGTTCATGTTCAACATTTTAATTATAATGTTCAACTTATCAGAAACCTATGTTCAACTTACAACAACCTATGTTCAACTTACAACAACCTATGTTCAACTTCCAACAACCTATGTTCAACTTCCGAAAACCAATGTTCAATTTCTTAAGTTTAATATTTATATTCACCATATGTGCTGTAGGAATGAAATGGCAAGTCCAGAAACAATAGCATCCAAAATAAAGAAGTAGCAACAAAAGAAAAAAGGTGATTTAGAAAGGGAGGCTGCTATAGCTGAAGAAAAAGAAGCCGAAAGAAAACAAGAAGCTGAGAGGTTGATAAAGGAAGCTGAAAGGAAGAAGAAAGAGGAAGCGGAGAGGAAGAAAAAAGAGGAAGATGAGAGGTTGATAATAGAAGCTAAGAAGAAGAAGAAAGAGGAAGATGAGAGGTTGATAATGGAAGCTAAGAAGAAGAAAGAGGAAGCTGAGAGGAAAAAGAAAGAGGAAGCTGAGATTAAGAAGGAGGAAGCTGAAAGGAAAAAAGCTGAAAAACAGGAAGCTGATAAAAGAGAAAGGAAGCTGCCGAAGCTAAAAAATTAGCTGCGAAAGAGGAAGCTCAAAGAAAGAAATTAGCTGTAAAAGAGTTAGCTGAAAGAAAGAAGGTCGAGAGGGAAGCGGCAAAATTGGCAGCAGAAAAAAAGAAAGCTGAATTGGCAGCCGAAAATAAGAAGGCTGAATTGGAGGTTGCAAGGAAAGAGAAGGAGAGAGAAAAGCACGCTGAAGATGAAGGTGAACCACCTTTGAAGAGAAAGCATATTGCGAATAGAAAGCAAAAGGAGAAAGAGGTGATGAATTTCTCTTTCGAAAGGAGAATGACAAGAAATCAGACATCTGGAAATGATATGGAGCCTAAGGAAAATGAAAGGGAGGAAAGTGAGAATGGGATCTCATCTGAAGATGATGATGAAGATGATGAGGATGTCAACATTACACAGTTGTCGGGATGTCAAGATGATGAAGATGATGAAAACGACGATGACAACATCCCGTCAAAGAAAAGACATGTTCAAAAGACCGAAAAAACAATTGTTAAAGCTGGCAAGGAGGAGGATCAGAAGAAAAAGGAAGTGAAAAAGACAGGGGTGAGGGCTAATCATACAGCTTTCATGGAATGGGTCCCTAAACTAACCGATAATCTAAGAAACGCTATTCAAGAGATCGGGTTAGGACAATTGCTCACTGTTAATCTGCCCCAAAATGAGCAGGTAACTTTAATTTTTAATGTTCAAATTCTTAATTTTGCCATGTTCAATATATAAAGAATTATGTTCAACACTATAATGTTTAAAAATTTTAAAAAGTAAAAAACAGTTGTTTAGGTTGATGTTCATATTCTTAATGTAGCATGTTCAATAAATAAAGAATGATGTTCAAAACTTATCCCAAGTTTTAAATATGAATGCAGGAATTTTGTTATTGGCTTCTTAATCAATATGAAGAAAATTCTTCAACACTGTACTTACCGCGTGGTAACACAATCCGATTGGAGGTAGGGATGGCAATCACATTCGAATCCGAACCGAGTCCGACCCGATCCAAAGTAAAAAATCCGATCCGAATCCGAGAAAAAAAAGTCCGAATCCGAATCCGATTAAAAACATCCGAATCCGAATGGATATGGATAGGATATGGAGTCTTCAGAGACTCTGATCCGACTCCGACCCGAGTCCGAGTCCAAATCCGACTCGAATTTTTTTCAAAGTGTATTATTTTTCGTACATAACTTTTTTTAAAAGGAAGTTCCCAATTTAATCTAATATATTTAATTAAAGCGCATACATTTGTAATTTATTAATTTATTAGAAACTCATTAGATTTTGGTAAATGAGAAATATGATTTCTAATTTATTTTAAAATTAAGAAATACAAGTTCTATGTAAGTAAAGTTAACGTATGATTCGGATTTGGATATGGATATGGATATGGATTTGAATTTGGATATTATATGGATGCAATTTTGGAGTCCAAATTTTAAATGGATTTGGATATGGCTATGGATATGGATATGGATATGGATATGGATGCAATTTTGGAGTCCGAATTTTAAATGGATATGGATATGGATGCAATTTTAGAGTCCGAATTTTAAATGGATTGAATTTGGAGTTTACTACATCCGACCCGAATCCGATCCATTGCCATACCTAATTGGAGGTGGAGGATGTACACATTGTGTACGGTCTTCATATGGATGGTCGCAGAATCATTGAGTCCAAGTTTGACACTAATACCGAGGAGTACAAAAATTTTCTCACAGAATGGAGAAACACCTGGAATATCAGAACTGGAGCCCCTAGTGTTTCAAAGATAATCAAGCGATACACATCAGAAGTTGAATTCATAGGCTGTGAACCGAATGATAACTTCATCACTGACTTCTTAGTGGTTGCGGTGAATATGTTCATGAAGTCCAGTCAAAGTACACAATCAAACTACAGATTTCTGCTATCCATGATGGATCGTAATGAGATCAGAAATTTGGATTGGTGTGAATATGTCCTATCGAGTTTGGGTGCTACAGTGGAAGACTGGAAAATGAACAAGACAAGATTTTTCAAAGGACCATTGCCTTTCTTACAGGTATTCAACATTACCTGAAATTCAATGTTAAATACTTGAAATTCAACTTTTAATTCATCATGTTCAATTGTTTTTATGTTCAATGCCTTGCATGTTGTTTTTCATACTTTTTTAATTCAATGTTCAATACATGATGATCAACTTTTAATGCATCATGTTCAATTAATTTATGTTCAATGATTCCATGTTATGTTTCACACTCATGTGCAACTTTTAATTCAATATGTTCAACTTTTAATGCATCATGTTCATATTCTTAATGTAGCATGTTCAACTTTCAATGATTCAATATTATGTTTTATAATTTTAATTCAATATGTTCAACTTTTAATGCATCATGTGCAACTTTTAATACAATATGTTCAACTTTAAATACATTATGCTGAATATACAGTCATGTTTGATTTAACTCATTGTCATTAACAGGAACAAATATTCAATTTTTAACTAGTTATGTTCAAATGTTTTTTACTTTTAATACGTTTTTTAATTTTAATGCATAGCTATTATACTTCGACCGCATCATGAAGAAAAGGGTAGAACAACCAAGAACATTTCCCCTAATATCAAGTTGGACAAAGAAAATGGTCAAAGATAGAATAATAGAGGAAAGGAAAGGGTATGGGCTTGACCGAATTCTTGACAGAATACAATTGCCAGAACCAGAAGTGCCTCAAGAAAATGTGCAACATAATGTGCAAGGAGAAGCTGTGCAACAACTTGTGCAACAACCTGTGCAACAACATGTGCAAGGAGAAGCACATAATGTTCAACAACAAGAAAACCCGAAGGTAAATATTGGATGTTAAACTCGATAAATATTGGATGTTCATATTTAAAATATTTACATGATTATTTTTTTACAGGATTTCATGATGGACTTCATCATGTTAATGAACAATTTAGGTGCTAACTTGTCTATGTTGAGCACAAAACTGAAAAGGGCTCAAGAACTCTTCCCGTACAACAATTTGGTGAAGAATGTTGAAGAGTTCATGGGGAAAATGGCAAGAGAGCCATCAATTCTTAGTCAAGAAGAAGAATTTTATGGAACTGATGAATTCTTGATGGCAGTAGCAGAAATAGAAAGGAATATTGCACAAGGAGTTAAAAGGGAGAACAAAAGGATTGCAAATGAGGAAGAAGAATACGTCCAGTTTAATCCAAATCGCCCCTTTAGCCTAGGAATTGGCCTAACCCCAGAAATACCCAATGATAAGGATGGAGCATCAACTTCAAAATCCCCGGGACAAAATGAAGACGAGGACCTGAACCTCGATCTAAATCTGGGATCAAAACAAACTGCTGATCATGTTTTGGAAACGCCACGGACTGGGAATGTTAGGGATGGCACAACAGCTGTGGATGGTGAACTAGTGGGGGCACCACAGACTGAGAATCTTCGGGAACACACAGCAGCAGTGGCTGGTGAACCAGTGGCTGCGGTTACCGATGTCACAGAAGGGTAGGATTCAAGTGATATGAATTTGAATATGGAACACTGAATATTATAAAAATATGTAATTATTAAACAAATATTTTGAAGTTATGAATGATAAAATGGTTTTTGATAAATGTTCAAATTTTACTGTCATATGTTCAAATCAAATATTTTGAAGTAATTAATTATATAATGGTTTTGTGTAAATGTTCAACTTTCACTGTTATATGTTCAACTTTTACTGTTATATGTTCAAATTACTATTATATGTTCACTGTTATATGTTTAATGTTCAAAATTCTTCTGGAAAATGTTTATATGTTCAATGCAGAATACCAGAGCCCCAAAAACGGCCTCAGAGGGAACTCCGAGACGTACCTGCTTGCTTCAAATTACCATTCATGGTCAAGTACAAAGATTTATTTAAGACTGTGGAGAACATGAGAGCAATCATTATAGACTATGCGTTTGATGATGGAGACGACAAATACATAATTAAAATAACATTCATAATTAAAATAACATTCATTTTATTATTTTTATCTTTCATAACATCGTTGAATCAATATTGTAGGGAAGTATTATATTTTGATGGAGAAAACTCAATAGACAGAGATGAGATGCAAACATTGGGTCGTGATGGATACATAGACAGCGCTATCGTTGATACATGGTCTGCAATCCTAAACGGGAAATGCTCCAAGACTAAGTTCTACTTCTCCACAGTCCCCTTTGTAAGTATAATACTTGTGGTGTATAGTTCTGGATATTATTATTGATTTCAATGTGCAGAATTTTATGTCTTATGTTCAGAATGGTATCCCTTATGTTCATATTGTTATGTCTTATGTTCAGAAAGTGAAAATCAATGTTCATAGAATGTTCTGAATTTTATGTATTATGTTCAGAAGGTTATGTCTTATGTTCATATATGTTAAATGCAGTTGATCATCAACACCTTCAAAATCAGTCCAGAAACAGATAGCTGGGACACAAGGCTTCATAAATTCAACCACAGATTGACAACTGAAATGAGGAATGCTAGTGTTCATAGCCTTAAGACGTATAAGGAGATATATTTTCCGGTATGTGTAAGTACGCATTTTTATATGTTGTGCGTTAACTTCTATGATCGTTCAATAGATACTATAGACAACCGGAAGCTGCCACAACATGTCAAGGTGGGCACAAAATACGAAGGACACCCAACAAAAATGGTAAGTTAACATCCAATGTTCATTAAATGAATATATATATATATATATATATATATATATATATATATATATATATATATATATATATATATATATATATATATATATATATATATATACATTGAAAATACTTACCTGCTCTTAAAAAATCGAAAATATAGGTCGAAGCTCTAGAATATTTTTAGAAATATAATGATTACAAGGTAGGACAAGGATTGTCAAAGTATAAAGAGGAACTGATTAAGATGAAATGGCGAAGCAATGAGGATGCAATAAACTGTGGAGTACACCTATTGAAACATATGGAAACATACACAGCAGACCATGAATTAGAATGGAATCCTGGGTTAAAAGCAAACAATGTAAGTCTTTTGTATAATGTTCATTTTTTGAAAGCGAATGTTCAATATATTATTATAAATATTCAATATTTTCTTTAATTTTCTTCTGGGTGGTTGCAGCTTGATCAGATAAGGAAATTAAGGATGCATTATTGTGCTGAAATTCTATTGGACAATGGAAACAGACATAAGTACCGGATCCAGACTGCTGCTAAAAGAAAAAACGAGGAGAACTGGATGCAAAGCGGAAGGTAGCAGAAGTCAGGTGGATTGCCTTGGAATTATAGTTCGTTGTTTGTTTATAGTTTATGTAGATTTGATATGACATTCTAATTGACATGTTTAGTGAAATGTTTGGTTTGAAACAATTTTCGAATTAAGTACATATAGTTAAAGGCTATTTGTGGGTTATATTTTCATTTATTCAAATTCGCATTTAAAATGTTCAATGATAAACACCAAATGTTCAAATAAAACATGATATAGTAACAATGCTGTAAGAAACATCAAAAATTATCTTAAACCAATGTTTAACATAAATCGAAAAATGAGTTAATCAAAGGTATCACATATGAAATTCAAAAAATAGAAAATATCGGAAATTACATATCACGCAAATTATTAATCAAAATTGGCCATAATCTCATCATAAAGCGATACACGAGCAGCAGGAGAATTCAATTCCGTGTTAGCAGAAATTGGAGCGCATGCCGAATATATTCCTTTCCTTTTCTTAGATTGAGAACCAAAACCACCCTACATTACCAAAAACAAAAAATATTAGAAAACAATGTTCAATATATGACTAATAATGTTCATAAGTAAGACATATATGTTCAAATACCTGGACAAAATATTTCAAAGAGTCTACAACATCTGGTATTGCTTTCTTACCACAAATATCCTCCTACATATGCATCAAATTCGTATATTCAATTAATCAAATGTAATATTCAAACTATGAAGAACAATGTTCATAAATAAGATAATACCTGAACAGAATCAGGTACTACACTCTTGCCAGAAATACCTTTCTACACATTATAAAGAAATATATTTAGGCATATTCTCAAACTATTTTTTTATTCATATTCACACACTAACCTCAAGGGATGAACCTAATACACGCAACTCTGAGCCAGAACTTGGATGAGAATAAAGGAGAGGATTTCCCAAAGCATCAAACTCCTAAAAAATTTGATGTTCAACTTTTCAGAAACAATGTTCAACTTTTAAAACAACATGTACAACATAGAAATTCATGTAAAAAAAATAACCTGAACAGAAGCTTGGGCTTTAGCTTTAACATTTTCAGCATGTTTTTCAGCACGTTTCCTCCAAGCCTTCTTTTTGTTACACTCCTTCTCAACAATACCCTTAGGCCTCTCGTTTGTCTCACCCTTTTTCCTACGCTTTTTGGATCTTTAATGGATGGACCATCATTTCCATCGTGACCATGAACATCAATGCCCTCAACCGGCTCTGAAAAATCAATAGCACCCCTAACACTCTCAACCTTTTGCCTTAACAAATCAAATGCGGTATCAATTTCTACTCTAGCTTCAAGGAAATCTTGACAAGATGTAACCAAATGAACAAACTTCCTCATAGTTTGAAATCTCCAAACAGAAGCGGGAACAACGTTTTCTTTGGAGGATTGTTCATCCACAACAGCGCTGCACATAGCTGCTTTCGTCCACCTCTTCAAAATGTATTGCTCAGGTAACATAGCAACACAATGTATACTATATATACGAAGAATATGAGAACACAATAAACCCACTTCAGAAAAATGCTTGCATGTACAATTAGACTCAAATGTAATTTTGTTAAACGTAACCTCATGCCTTATCAAATCAGCTGTAGCAGGCTTCCATAACAGATAAACAACTTTTTCTGCATCTTCAAATGTACGTTCCTGATTCAATGAAATTCCTCTCAAAAACTGCTCCTCAAACTTCACATATAGATAACCAGTGTACACCTTCCTTGCATGCACAAGTATACTAACATTGACAGAAGCCATATGCCGATTGCCCCTCAATACACGATAATCATGGTGATTTTCTTTGCTTCGCCATGCAGATATAACATCTAAAAACAAGTGATAAAAATCACATAAACCATATGTCTTCCTCAACCTATCTTGTAACGCCCCGACCTCTAATTCAAGTATTAAAGCATAATTAGCAGCGGAATTAACCTAATTTGGTCGGGACATTACCTGCCGTAATTCTCTCTTGGAAATTACAAGGCAACACCATACATACGCCATAAAAACCTCCAATTTAATATAATAATCCTTTATGTATTCTCAAAATAAAAGTACATAACTTACTAAAAGTCTTTAATTAAACTATTATAACTTTAAGCATAAACTAGGTGAATATTATAAAAGTGAAATTTCCTCGCAACTACGCGTTTCCATCGATTCCCGCAGTACCTAAAACGGAAAACAAAATGGTGAGCCGAAGACTCAGTAACGACTACCCTAGCAACGTAAATTCATTTCAACTCATTTTATTTAATAACACAGGGAGAATAGAATCAGTAACACGTTTAATAAAACATCATAATAAATTCATTCATAAACTTTTCAATGAAAACGTCATTCATAAACTTTGCAATTTAACATGCTAGTTGTCGGCAAGTACGAACCGTGAAGGAATTCTCCACTGGGCCTGGGCCCATAAGAGCCTGGGCTCATCGTAACATGGGGCCTGGGCCCTGAGCCTGGGCTCATAAACCATGGGAGCCTGGGCTCGTAATCCATGGGTGGACAGGTGTCCGTGGTGCATGCATGACCGGTAGATAGGAAGATGATAGTTTATATACCGCCAAACAAACCAGGTCTTTCACTTTCATTTATCATGTTGTATGTAATTTTTACCAAGCCTTGGCTTGTATTTCAGTTGAAATAACATAACTTATAATCATAAAACATCATTTAGATCCTGGGATCCATAAAACATCATTTCATTCAACGCATCATATAAACATCATTTTATGAGAAAACTCAATCAAATCATATTATAAAGAATAATTCAACAAATCATAATTCATTCCCACAATCCATAAAGCATGTCAAAACATTTAATTCATAAATCCAATCATAACGTCATAATTTCATAATACATTTATAAAGGGATTGCGGGTACTAGCAATAGCCGTTACCTTAACCGTCGTTTTATACTTCCCGTCTGATGGATCGTTCTTCCTGAGCTCCAAGTTCGATTTCTTTTAGAATATTAAATTACAGAATTAATACTACAACGATGAATAATCTAAAATCAATATATTAAAAATAATAAATTTTATAAGTAATGAAATTATAATTAACGAATTTTAATAAAAAGTATAATTTCGAATTTTAATGAAAACATTATTATTAAACGAAATTCTAATCAAAATATATTTATATATTTCATAAGTCGATTTACATCAAAATATTATATAAATTCGGTTTTTGATAAATCAAGCTAGTAATTTATTTTATTAAAATCGATAATAAAACCTGAAAATATTAAACAATTTATTAGTTAGTAATTATATCATAAAAGTTTATTAAAACATGAAAATTAATAGATTACAAAATCAGAAATAGAAAATTAGTTTCTTACCAAAAGCCCACTTTAGAAGGGCCCAATTAGTGGTGGGTTTTGAGAAGAGTAAAACCAAGAACCAAATATTGGTTTTGGTTTTCTGGAAAGAAACGCACGAACAAGGGGGGGGGGGGGGTGCAAAGCAGAGGAGCAACGAAGGGCGGAAGGGGAGGAGGAGAGGAGAGGAGGGAGGGAGGCCGATGGCTGGGAGGTGCAGTGCCGGAGCTGCGGCGCTGATGGTGGTTGTTTTGCGGTGGAAGAACGGCGGGGGAGAGGGAGGGGAGCACAAAACAGGGGAAATAACAAGGGGGAGTTTGTGGGGTGCTTGGGGTGGTTCTGGGAGGAGGCAGCGGTGGCTCGCCGAGAACTTTGGGACGGCGAAGGTTGGTGGTGGCGAGGGTGGTGTTGCGAGCAGGACAAGACAAAAGAAACAGGGGAGGCAGGGGTATGCGAGGGAGGAGAGAGCAGGGGAGACGGTGGGGCGTGGTGCGAGCGGTGGTTGAAGGTGGCTGGGGCGGTGGTCGAGCAGTGGTGGTCGAGGTGGTAATCGGTGGTGGCTATGGTGGTGGTTTGAATCACAGACAACAAAGATAATGAGATTTTCAGTTTTGGTAATTGATTTTGGTTTGGGGAAATTGGTGCAATTATGTCTGATTATAGGGTGAAGAAGAGTGAAGAAGAAGGGAATTTGCTTGGGGTCCAAGGAGTGAATTTGGACAGAATTGAGGGAAGGAGGGATGGAAGAAAATCCTTCACTCCATTTGTACGTGGAGAGCAAGGAGAAGAGGTGAAATGAGATTTTGGCTCTTCTAAGGGCATTTTGGTCATTTTCCAAAGTTAGGCAAAATTCAGAAAATCAATTTCTGTTTTTAGAAAATTAATTAGAATAGAAATGTTTAATTAAAACTAAGTCTCAAAATAATCTTTTATAAAAGTGTCGTTAACGAAAAATAAATTTCGTTTTCGAATAAAATAAGAACGTTATTAAATTATGAAAAATCCGAAAATAATTAAGATTTAAAAAGATCGTTTAAGCTCGTAAATATAAAAATTAAATTATAAAATCCGAAAAGTAAAACGTGTAACAAATCTTAAAATTTAAATAAAACTTCGTTAACTAAAATAAAGTTCGATATTAGGGTTTAAAACGATTTAAGCTAAATAAAAATAATTAAGCATAATTAATCGTGTTTTAAAAACTCGGGGTATTACATATCTTTAATAGAATTATTAGTCGATTCACTCCTTTGAGAAGACAAAGCTCCACCAGAGAAAGAATCCTTAGAATACGCACGACACCAATGCTCTCTAATCACATACAAATTATTCAACCATACATTCGTCTCACACTTATAGTTCTTAATGAATCTGAAAGTTAAAATGAATATGAATATTACATGTTATGAAATGAACAATACTTATAAAGAATTGAACATAAGAATAAAAGGAAATATACCTTGGCCAATAATGTTCAAACTCAGCAACAGTATCACAGTACTTCAGAAGATAACTAAACAACTCAGTAAAACCTTTCATAGCTCTCTGCGTAGCAATATTCTTCTTTGAATTCTCTCCAAGATGTCATGTACACAAACGGTGACTAGCACCCGGAAACACATCCCTAATAGCAGCAGCAATGGCAGGAGTTTGATCTGTCATTATAGTTTGGGGTATTCCACCACCCATTGATCGCAAAAAAGATTCAAACAACCAAATAAATGAAGGAATACGCTTATTAACCAGAAACCCCAAACCCCAAACCAAAAACAACATTATTGCAATGATGATTCATTCCAACAAATGGTGCACATATCATATCATACCGATTTGTCCGGTATGTCGTATCAAACACCAATAAATCACCAAAATATTCGTAATCCCTTTTCATCCTTCCATCCCTCCAAAAGAAACTAATTAAATGTCCATGTTCATCTAACTCAAAATCATAATAAAAATCACTCTCAGAAGATTGTCTTTGAGCAAAGTACCTAATTAACTGATTATTGTCTTTACCATCAAGTTTCATTGCCTTTTCAGCAGCCAAAGCGTTGGATGCATCAACAGTAATAAACCCTAAATTAGGAGATCCTCCGACTTCTTTTCTCATTGCACGAAGCACATCAGACACTCTACAACCACTGGCTTTCATTGCACTAAGATACTTGAGCTGCTCCCCTGTAATATCTCTTTGAGACCTAAGCAAGTATCTCTTGTCAACGGGAATCATATGATGATTGTGAGTCATGTTATGCCTCACCACAGTCCAAAAACCATCATTGGTAATAGAAAACTGAATAAAAGCAGTACAACCTGTACGCAATTTAGACCTCTCATACTTCCTCAATGTTTCCTTCTTAACATCTTTAAAGCCAGAATTAGAACAAAGAAATCTGCGCATAATCCACAAACTAGTTCTACGACTAGTCCTAATTAATCCCTTACGAATACTAAAACCCTTCCTAAATGCATAATCATTATACATTTCATAAGCTTCATCATCCCTCCTAACTTCTTTTAACATTAATTCTGATGCAGATGCTTCTTCAACCACTACTACTTCTTTAGACACTGTCAAAAATAAAGGGTAAAGATGATGTTCAATTTAAAATGTACAATGTTCATATTAAAACAAAATGTTCATAATAACAAACTTCAATACATGTGTTGTAATAAAAACGTAATAACCACAACAAAATATTCACAAAAGTGAATAAAAAAAATCATGTTCATAATATAAGTGAAATATGTTCAAAATCATCAAACACAAAATCTGTGAATTTTCCAGAAAATAATAGAATCTGGAAAAATTCAAAATCATAAAAAACGATAAACAATTTTTAAAACTAAAACCTAATAAAACTATGAACGTAAAAAAAACAAATATAAGAATGATTTTATGCATAATTGAATCAAAAACCAGAATCGAAAACCAAAATTGCAATAACAGAATCGCAAAAAAACCAGAAAGTCAGAATCGCAAATTACAAAAACAAAAGAAAAGCTAAAAAACAATTGAATCAAAACTCACATTCCTTTATCAACGCAGAGAGAATTGAGGAATTATCAGCATTAAATTCAGCAAGTATAGAATCAATGGAACTTTTGCTAGTAAAATCATGAACAGAGCTTAATGTAGAAACAGAAGAAGCCATGGATGAGATTGGAATAAATGAAATTCAAAGAGGAAAACTGCGTAAATGCGAGAAGGAAGAGGAGAGAGAAATTTTGAATTAATCAGCGTGATTACTAACCTAGATTTAAGCTTGATCAATAAGCAAAAGGAAAGAGGGAAAATAGGAAAGAGGCGCTAAGGAAGGAAGGTTGGATTGGAAGGTAAGTAAGCAAAACGACGTCGTTTAACCTCCTATGCACGCTGAGATGCGTGCATAGGTATCCAGCCAAAAATTTGGGCTCCAGTACGGGTACACTAATGTGGGACAAATCTTGCACAAAAATAACAAAGTGTAACCCATATGGTGCAACTTTGTTAGTAATCAAATCATTATAGAATTGGAGTGTATTACATTGATCAAATATATAGAGATTACAGTATGAGTCCTGATAGAATTAGGAACACTAATATGACTAGAAGTCTAATATACATCAATATCCTAAGAGATTAAACCCTTCAAGATTTTTATCTCTCACAACCCGCAGTCGTAGCAGCAGGAGGTTGTACGCTAAGACTGGATCCAAGATCCAAAAGCAATTGTCGAGGAAAACCCTTAGTGAAAATGTCTGCAAACTGATACCGCGAAGGAACATGTAACACCCGTACCTGATCCAACACCACTTTTTCACGAACAAAATGGATGTCCACTTTTTCACGAAATCAGGGGCAATTTAGAGATGGGAAGGCATAAACTATAAATGATGGGAACACAAAGGTCCTTAGGTAGCAAGAAAAGAAGGCTTGATCTGCATCTAGGGGTGTGCATGGTCTGGTCCGGACCGGAATTTGGGCCGGAACCGGACCGGAATTGGACCGGATCGGATCGGACCGAAGGATTCCGGTCCGGTCCTCGGTCCTTGGAAAACATCGATTCCGGTTTTCCGGTCCGGTCCGGGTAAAACCCGGAAAATTCCGGTCCGGACCGGTGACCCGGTTTATTTATAAAAATAATATATTATAGTCTAAAATTTAACATACGCTAATACTCTTATGTATACGAACCTTTCTTGGCATTACAAAAATAAATAAAGTTGTTCTTTCATCTCCCTTGTTACTATTTGTGTACGAAGTACGTACTACTTCTTATTAAAACCAAGATGTGTTATTCATCGAGTAATACTCGTTTTTGTTAGGTTATGATACATATGAACAACATAATCATGCGGAAAAACCTATATGTCAGGATTCAAATTAATTGCACATAATCAAATAATTAGTCTAGAATGCATACACTTTGTAGCGTGCCCTCCCTAGCAGCGCCGGAACCGAACAAGAACAAGTCTTTAGGACTCCAAGTGTCGTCCCTCCATAGAAAGTCCACAGCACGTGCGGATCCGCCTTAAGATTGACCAACTAGAATCGCCCTTAAGGTACTAGGAATTTTCTGCTAATATGGGCAACAATATGACTGAATTTTGCTCTCAAAATGTCACTCTGAATACTTAAAAAACTCGTCCATAAATTGTGAACCTAGGCACATATTTATAGGGGTATGGAAAGGAAATTGGAATCCTATTAGGATACTAATTAGCTTAATTAGAATTTTATTAAAACTCTTTTAAACTGATTCTATCTATTAGGATTAGGAATTAATCATTGAACGAATCCCATTAGATTTAGGATTTGTATCGAAAATAAACGCACACGAGCCACACCCTTGCGGGCGCTCAGCCCACGCAGGCCTTGCGGCCCACGCGTGCCTCACAGCCCACGCGAGCGCAGCTCGCTGCCCCATTGCGCGCGCGCCTTGAACTGCTGGGCCTGGCCTTGCGCTGGGCCTGGCGTGGCCTTGGTTGCGTTGTGTTGGCGTGCAGGCTTGCTGGACGCGGGCCTGGCTTCGTGCTGGGTCTTCGTCTAGCAAGTCTCGTCCGATGCTAATTCGTACGACGCGCTTCCGATTAATTTCCCGATTCCGGAATTCATTTCCGATACGAACAATATTTAACATCTCCGATTCCAGAATTAATTTCCGTTTCGAACAAATATTTAATATTTTCGTTTCCGGAATTATTTTCCGATTCCAATAATATTTCCGATTCCGACAATATTTCCGTTTCCGGCAATATTTCAGATTCCGGCAATATTTCCATTTCCGATAATATTTTCCGATACGTACCATGTTTCCGTTTCCGGCAACATCTACGAATTGGATAATATTTATATTTCCGATACGATCCATATTTCCGTTTTCGGAAATATCATCGTTTCCGGAGTATTCATTGTTTGCCTTTGACGATCTCAGCTCCCACTGAAACCAAGATCCGTCGATTCCGAATATCCATAGATGGAGTATTTAATGCCATTAAATACTTGATCCGTTTACATACTATTTGTGTGACCCTACGGGTTCAGTCAAGAGTAAGCTGTGGATTAATATCATTAATTCCACTTGAACTGAAGCGGCCTCTAGCTAGGCATTCAGCTCACTTGATCTCACTGAATTATTAACTTGTTAATTAATACTGAACCGCATTTATTAGACTTAACATTAAATGCATACTTGGACCAAGGACATTATTTACTTCAGTTTTTTTTCATTTGGTATTTATGCAATGATATTGATGGTGGGTTGTTGATATGCAGATGTTGAAGCTCTTTCTTTTCACTTTTCTTGTTTAAATTCATTACTTTCTTTTGGATGCGCTACTTAAGTATCACTAATTAATAAATTCAACTTTTAAATTTATATGACAAACCTTCAGATATACTTTTATTTGAAATTATTTAGTGACTAAAAGATTAATTTATATTCCAGGTTGTACATCATACCAATTAAAAATCGTCATAAAAAGGGCAAAAGTTGCAAGTTATACTCGCAAATGCCAAAATAAATTATAAAACAGGTCCAAACCGGTCCAGACCTGGACCGGACCTGAAAAATCCGGTTTTGGACGGGACCGGACCGAATGATTCCAGTCCGGTCCTCGGTCCAAGAAAATTAAAAATTCCGGTCTACCGTTCCGGGTTTGGACCTGTGCACACCCCGAACTGCATCATAGGAGCTAAACCTGGTGACCACCTTATACTTACTTACAGGCCCGGCCCTAGGGGGTAGGCAAGGGGTGCGACCGCCTATGGCCCAAGGCGGAAAGGGCACCAAAATTATAGCCTATCCAATAAATAATTACATGTAATAAACAATACATTAAATACACATGTTATTTCCTTGGCTCATTGGTAGAAAGTAAGTGTTAATATTTTGATACCTATCTTAGGTCTAGGGTTCGACTCCCCTCTATGTCTTTATTATTTTGTTTATTCGTTCCTTCATTGTTTTTCTTGTTGACTTCCATCTTCCTTTATTCGCTCAACTCTTTTATTTTTGTGTTTGTTAGCTTGTTATGTAATTTTTTATTTAAATTTATTTTTTAGCAATTAATTTTCTCATTTATAATACTTTTTACATATAGTGTCTCAATTATTTAAACCCTTTATTTGTATTAGCTTTGTCCTTTAATTCTTTATAAGATAATTAAGTTTTATATTGAGTTTATGTACGTAGTATTTGACTTTTAGTACTCAGTTCTAATCGCTGTAACTATATGTGGGCGAAATAAATGCTTATTTGATGAACTATGGGTCTATAAGCTTTAAAATAAATATCAAATTTTAATGATGACAAAATTAACTGAAACTTTTATATGCTCAAACGGAACCTTTATTTTTAAAAAATAAAAATATCTTTATGCATATTAATTTTTTTCTAATTAAGTAAGTATTTATTTTATTGAAATTTTTCAAGAGATCGACTAGAGCAGGATTTTGAATTCTAGTATCCTGCAAAGAAGATATTTTTTTTATTGCTTTGAATTCAACAATATAATGGATTTAACAAAAAAAAAAAAAACATTTCAATTAAAGACATATCATTTCGGAAGGGCCCCTTATTCCTTATTTCGCCTAGGGCCCTCAAAATGTCAGGACCCGGGGCTGCTTACTTAGCTTCAACCAGACAAAGATCATCCTAGGAATTAAGTATCTCCATTTGAGTGGGAGCCAAATAAGGAAGTTATGGATCACCAAAACTCGGATCAAGGCAATTAACAAACTGTTCATCAGATACCAGTAACTGATACCCAGGTTCAAAAGCTCAGCTCAAAAGAGAAAGACAGGTCAATAACAGTACAAACTGGAAAAAAAACACACCTGGAGAATTTCATTAATGTACGTAGTAATTAGAAGAGGCTACACTTGCAACACTACTCATAAGTACAACACAAATTCTTATTTACAATGGGTGTACGATAAATATTGTACACCGAAGTTAAAGTTAACGTAAAATGCATAAAAGTTACCCTTATATACGTAAAAGTTATCTATTTTTTACTAATAAATTTTTTCATTTTAATTAAAAGTATTTCTTCAAAATCACTAATAATGTATAAAATTTATCATTTAGCCCTTTTAAATGATTATCTATCAACTTATTTTTTAATAGTATAAAAGTTAGAGAAAATTGGGTAAAAGTTATAGAAAATTGGGTAAAAGTTATGTTGGTGTACAATAAATTTATTGTACAACTTGTGCATACAAGACCTTTTGTAAGTACAAAAACTAAATTAGTCTCGTTCCAAGTTGCATACATGACATGCAGGTATTTATAGTGCCAGAAAGCGTAATGAGGAAGATTAAGGGGCAACACACAAGAACAACCTTGATTAATTACTACATGCATTAGACAGGAAGGATCTAGAAAACAAAACCGAATTTGAAGAATCGCAATAGTAATCCTATCACAGAAAATAGCAAAACAAAAACAAACAAATTGCATGCATTGAAAAATCGCGAAAAAATCTAAAGAAACAACATAGTAAAAGAAATAGCCCAATTAAATTCTTGATAAGAGCTAGACTTCCATGTGCCAGAAATAGCCAAGATAAGGTTTTGTTAGAGTTTTGATTAAATCATCGTTGGTTTGTGGAACCAATCTCTACTCCCATTGGCCGAATTAATAAGATACTCCTTATTGAAGTAAACTCTTTAATTAACTCCACTAACCCATCATTACGGTTGAAAACCCCAAGATCTGGTGACTCAACAGTAATCTCAACCCTTGGATCATGATCAATGGCTTGTAGGGGAAGGCAAGATCGATGATAGTCGGAAATGGAAAGGCATACCTCGATACAATCGAGGCACCAATACGGAGCAAAGGAAGCCATAATTACCACTAATAAACCTTAGGCTAGGCAAGTATGGGTAATCTCAGCTAGATTTGAAGAGAAGGAGGAAGACGAAAGGATTTGCAGAGCAAATCCATCGCCATAAGGCAAGACATAGCTGGGAAAGGGGCAAAAGATTTTTTAGGGTTTTATTTCTCTCTCTAGAAACCACTAGTCTCTCATGTTTCGCTCTCATCTCCCTATTTTTTACTCCAATTACTGTATAAGGGGTATTTAGCTTAACTCGATATAAATTACTAGACAACCTATTGTATTAGTATTTGGTGTATTAAGTATTGAAATTGGGGTATTTTATGTATTATTGAAAGTCGAGGGGCATTTGGTGAATTATGCCAAAATTCGGGGGGTATTTCATGAAAAATCCGTAAATAAAAAGTTCTTAATCTAGTATTAAGCCAAATACCCCTATCGCCAGGGTTATCAAAATCGTGATTCTACTTTGAATCGGAAGGGACAATTAGAATCGAATCGTGAAAATCGAATCGTAGAATCGTAAGATTCAGATTCTATACGAACAAGATAATCAAGATTGTATTCTGAAAATTCATTTAAAATGCTTATATTATAGGTAAAAAACTTAATAATTTAAATATATAGTTGTTTAATATCTAAATAAGCAATAATTAACAATATTTATCTATTAATAACTTTCTCAACGTGATTTGAATTTATGAGGTTTTCGCTAGTCAAGAAAAAAGTGTAGAATCGTGTAGAACCGTAAATCGAATCGTTGACAATATTTAAATCGTAGAATCTTACGATTTTCATAACCTTGCCTATCGCAATTTGCAAAGTCTTCTCCGCCCCTTAAAAAGAAGAAGGCAAATTCTTCACCAAACATGTAATAATACGGAGTATAATGTACTCCGTAGTAGATAGAGTGGATCTATATCTGCTCATCTATCACTATATACTAAAAGAGACATCAGGAATGACACGTGTCATTTCCTGGTGCGATTTTTTCCCATCAAAATGTTTTTATTTTTATTTTTTTACTTTAAAATAAATAAATTACATTATATTTTTTAGAAAACTAAGATAAAAATATATTTTAATTACCATAGATGTGTATTATTTTAATGTAGTTAGTGGGAAATGTGTAAAAGGGTGGGGTTGGGGGAGAGTAGGGGTTGAATTTTTAATTATTTTTTGTATGGAGTAGGGGGTAGGTGGGTTAATAGGGGTGGAGTGAGAAATAATATAATACTAGGTGGATGCCCGTGCGATGCACGGTTTATTTTTTCTTTTGGGTTATTATCATAAGGATATGTACGACAGATGGTTTAGAATTTAGATGATTGTCAACATCAATTCTATCGATCATTATTATTAATTATCTATATTTTAAATTTTACCTTTAAAAGTACACTATATTTTTACCATAACAACAATTTATGAGAATCCTATAAATCATAATGCTTAATAATGAAATTGCTACACACCTTTTGTAGGTGGTACACTTCATCAGATTTTTATCCCATAATTTATTGTCCTTGTAAGGATAAATTGTTTTTTACCACCTAAAAAAATCAAAAATTTGTTTTTTACCACCTAAAAAAATAAAACTTGTATTTTACCACCTAACAAAACAATAAAAATTGTTTTTTACCACCTCAAAAATGGAAAAGTTGAAGAAACCGTTACGTGGGACAACTACTCATGTGAGTTGCCTCGAGTTGACATATGCTATTGCTACTACTTTGCATTTGCTATGCTGAATTTCCTATTTTCTTTGCTATCTGCTTACGGACAGATATGAGATTCTATCAAGAACAGTAGCCAGAAAGATAGTTAGGTGCTTTAGCACATTTAAGTAGAGCAATAACGGGGTGATTTGAGTCTACCAAGAACAACACCTAGAAAGATAGGTTGTTTATTAAAGTAGCAGAGGAATTACGGAGAGATTTGAGATTGCAGCAAGAACAGAAACAAGAAATGGTAGGTGCCTAGCTCTTAAGACACTGCAAGAGGATATGTCTCTTAATCAGTATTTTTTAACATGCGTATTTAAGAAGAAGCAATAAAAGAGAATAACTTCATAACGGCTCGTTATGGACATAACGGCTTCTTCAATTTTTCGTTTTTAGGTGGTAAAAAATAACTTTTATTATTTTTTTAGGTGGTAAAATACAAGTTTTATTTTTTTAGGTGGTAAAAAGCAATATTTCTATTTTTTAAGGTGGTAAAAAACAATATGTCCTTATTGTAAACTTGATGAAATAATTGTTATAAACTTTACCATAGCTTTAATAGTACATAGTACTACGTCCAAGAGCAAAAAATATTATTGGCCATGACTTAGATAGGTAATAGACTAAATTGTCTATATCGAAAAATATAGAATCCACACCATGTAAAATTCTTCAATGAGGACGATGCCAAACAATTCTTTAAGTCTAACGTTTTACGGAATGAAACCATTATATGGAGAATATACCTGCAATGGCTGCAAATCATTTATTAATTAAAAAGCAATAAACAAACAATTAGGGCTACTTTTTTTTAATACTTGTTAAAAAAAATCATGAAATCCTATCTCTATCATTCTTAAAATATATTTTGTATACGTTAATACCCTACACAGTACGAAAATATTTGTTAGTATATTGAGGAAGATCTTATAAACAAGAGCCAAGCCTTGGTTGAGTACAACCCGGTTCACAAAAAGGTGCCAGTTTTGGTACACAATGGCAAGCCTCTTGCTGAGTCTTTGGTCATACTTGAATACATCGACGAGGCCTGGCCAACTCACACGCCGAGGCTTCTGCCTGAGGATCCATACGAGCGAGCTAGGGTTCGGTTTTGGGCTAGTTTTCTCACACACCAGGAATGTATAGCAGCATATATACACACTGCTCTTACCAACGTGAATGCAAGTATAATGCTCTAAGGAATCATAATTATTTTAAACCAAAATTTTTCTTTACAAAGTTATCTTTTCAAGAAATTTTCAATTTTATCTTATATTTTTCAAGATTTTTTCATGGAAAATTTCAATACTTATCTAAAAATTTTATATTTTTATTTTATTATTTAAAATGGTGGCGTTACCATTTAATTTTGTAACACGAAAATCCTATGTGTACGCTCTCATTGCTCTCCAAAAAACTCCCCTTTATTTATATATATATTAGATTGTTAGAATATTTCCATTTTTAGAAACAGGTTAAGTATTAAGGGACGACCCGATAAGGAAAACAGGTCAAGTATTCCGGGACGGAGGGAGTATAAAAAATATTGATAAATGAACTTCTAATGTCAGTCTACTATTAATAATATAATACTACGTACATGGCAACTGACAAGTAATAATGTTAATTAATTAAAATAATAATACATGGTAAGTAGACTAACATACTACGTATAAGTTTATTTATCAAGATTTTACTCAATTCAAAATATGTTGTATTTGACTAACTCGGTTATGCTCGGGTCTTTTCGAAAATTAGTCTTTTGAGTCATTCGGGGTTTGGTTAACGTTGTTAGATCGTTCTACATACAAGTAAACAACTATAATTTTTAACTTTATATAGTAATATGCAAATTTAGTTCATTTGAATATTTTTTTTTAACACAACTTTGAATTTATACTTTTTCATATATCTTTTTTACTTTCATGTTTTCTTAATATCACAAGTCTTTTAGTTACTATTAAAATAATAAATTGTTTTAGTAGTAGCCGTGCGTTGCACCGGCCTTAAACTAGTTGGCACCTAAACAATAACGTAATTTCTATTTCATGGTCTTGCTTGTCTAATAAGAAGTATATTTTTCCCAAGGTGATACATGCCATCCCTGGTTACTAATCCAATAAGTAATAGATACTCTAATAGGTATATAGGAAAAAAATTAAAAAATTCAAAGGTGAAGTAATTAATTTGTAGCAAAGGTGAAGATCGATATTCATTATATTTATGTTAGTAGCCAGGGAAGGGCAGGGCAGGGCAGGGCGGGGTGAGCCGGAGTTTGTTTAACCAGATATGATTCCAGCAAGCAAGTCTCGAGTCTCATACGTCAACGGCCATTCAACGCCAGATAGTCCAACAATCACTGAAGTTCCTGTTTGTTCGTCAGAGGCCTTATAGGGGTTAATTGCCGGACAACAAGGGTCATCCAATTTCTTTTCAATCCTTTCCCAGTTGAGGCAGTTGAATTTGCTTATTGGGCCACACTCTGCGTAAACCTGCGTCAATCGATAATAACCCACATAAGTTAAAGTTGTGTGTTGACGATGGTACTACTACTTAGTGATAAATGTATTATATTAAGAGTATTAAACTAGCAAGTACGAGGAATCTTTACTACTCCTTTTATATATTAAAAGGCGTTCTTAAGAATGTATACGTGTCACTTCCTACCATCTTAGCCAACCACAACTTATGTTACATCTTTCTACATAAACATATATATTCTTTTGACGTTAAATAATACATTAAACAAAAGTGAATGCAAAAAAAAAAGTAATGATTACTTAATTTATAAATGTTCCGTTATTACTTTTCTTGCTTAAGCCTCAAAAACAAAAAACAAAAAACGGTGTAATAAATCAACTAATTTCGAAGAAAAGTATCCAACTTTGTTTTGATTTTCGAATGTGGGGTTTCATATTTGGGAAAGTTGTTGATCGGCCACTAATCTTGTGTCACCACCGTAATTCGATGTCATTTGATGTCAACAAAGACTCTATCTATATGTGCACATATTATAAAAATAAATAAACCCGAATAAAAGTAAGAAATCGGGGCAACGCCCGGGCCACACACTAGTTCTAACATAAAATGAGGTGCTATAAAATACTTTAAACAAGGTTAATTAATTATTTTGAAAAAGTATTGGGGTAAAATGTTTTTTACCACCTAAAAAATTTGATAAATTGTTTTTAACCACCTAAAAGAATAAAAATAAAATAAAAATTATATTTACCACTTCTTAACCGGAAAGATTGACGGAAACGTTATGTACTTACCCTTTTCCCCTTACCCTGAGAGTCGGCCCAAGCAAGGAGCCACCCACAATCAACACAAGCAATATTCTTGCCAGTATACAACACTGCCGCCTTGAGGCCATCATTGGACACGCCTACTTGCACCAATTGCAAGATACTTGTACCCACCAAAAGAGGATTTGGATAATCTTTGATAATGTATCCCGCCCATAGCTTGGAATCGAGAACGGTCAGGGGTCCTTTTGTCAAGTTACTCAAGTTGCCTCCTAACACGATCAAATGGCCACTAGCAACCTCGGCTTTGTTTTCAGCAACCACGGAATGATTCACCATATCCTCAGCGCAAAACGACTTCTTTGCGTTCATGATTATCTCATCTAAACTCGCTTGTTCCTCGAAACTCAGTTTCGATTCTTCTCCCTTCATCTCACTTGATCCCGCCATTTCCCTAGATGTATATTATGTTAATTACCCAAATCAAGTCATGGTACATGTTCGATTTGTAATTAATATCATTTCAACAAATGTGCATATGTACAAGGTTTCATCGTTACCCAGATGTGCATATCTAAACAATGTTCAAATATATGTGCGTGTACCGTGTACGTACGTACTACGTAGTTATTTTTCTTTAAGTTTGAATTCGAAGTTGCGTTCATTTAGGGTTAAGCAAAGCTAACTTAAAATGGGAGATTACAAAATATTCTAACTAATATATATTTACATGGTTTATCAATTAACTTTAAAGTGGTTTATCCTCATACTTTTAAGGAAACCCCCATTAGGTTGAAAGGACTGGAGACTGAAAAGTAATATTTCTCGGCTCAAAGACTTGGCCGGTTGTCTCATGCACGTTTCACTACAAGAAATGGTACTATTAACGACGGGAGCTAAAGGCCAATAATTGTTGATTAACGACGAGATTTTCTGTTACGAACCCGTCATAAAAGAGGCCGTCGTTAATGGAAAATCCCGTCATTAACCTGTCGTAAAAGACATTTGCGATGGTTGTTCCCGTCTTTGTTGGGTGGTTATCCCCGTCGTTATTAGGTTGTCATAAAAAATACAGATTTTTGTAGTGTTTGGTCCATTCCGGTCCATTTATTCTATCCAGACTGATTGTTTTAACACCCCTAATAACGTGTAACAAAAGTTTAATTTACATTTGTGTACTTTGTTCAAAAGGGGAAAAAAAATAGCTAGCGAGTATTTTGTTGTATAGAATAGTAATGTGTAAAGGTGCTAGCGGTGACAATCAAATTGATGCATGTGATATTAATGTGTAATTAGCAACTTATATTATACAAGGATTAAAGTCAAAAAAAAAAAATATTATACAAGGATTAAGAAAAGTGTACTCCATAATAATACGATAAATAAACAATAGAAAGAAAGGCTGGAAGAAATTACCTCGACACTCAAAGATCGACTAGCTAGAAATCTTGATTGAATGGTTGCAAATGTAACTTGATGCTTATGATGTACGATTAAAGACGAACTTTCAAATGAGTATTTATAGATCTAATAAAAAGGGTATTGTAATTTTAAAATAAAATAAACAAATACGAAGTACTTCGTACGAAATAAAGAATTACGCAGGTCATCGCTTATCACAATTGTCAGCATTTGTGATCGTAGATACTCCGTATATACTTGTACGTATGTATTTGGTGAATACTTTGCCTATTTTTATTAAGGGGTGGTGAAGACTTTGCTATAGAGGTATAGTTTAATAGTTTGACTTTGGCATCTAAATTTTTAAGTACACGTTACACATTGCAAGCACTACTAAAATAATTTGAAATCAAAGAGTGTAAATATAAATTATAATTAATTTGGTCTTGCATAACTTTGTACTCCGTATCTAACAAGTAAGGAACTAAGGATATACTCCCTGGTGGATTTCATAAACTCCCAGTCATCTAGCAATTTGATTCTTGCTGTTATAAGAGAAAAATCACTCTTGTTTTGTTTATTTTTGTCAAGATAATATTATCGGGCAAAAACTAATGAACACAGTTAGTGGGCTCGTATGGCTATACTTTACCTACATTGATGTGAATATTTTTTTATTTTTTTTTTGACATTGGCTTACCAACAACAACTACAGAAAACTAGTAAATGACACTAAATTCGCAGCTGTTCTTTTTGCTAGGTTATGTGCTTGATCAACTCGTTGCTTGTCCACTTTATGAATGCCACCAGGAAAATCTCTTATCCACTCGCTTGATTTCATCTATTGTCCACCGCATCTGAATTTTTATTGAACAATCTTCTAAGAGCATATGAACCAGTACCTGAGAATCAGTGAGGAAGTAACTTTTTCCATGCGTGCTTGATTGGCCCACTTCAAAGCAAGGAGGCAAGCCATTGTCTCAGCATGTAAAGCATTTGATGTGAATCAGAACTATTATAAGTGGAAAAACAACCTATAAGTGTGACGAAGTTCCATCCCAAAACCAGTAGAAAAGGGTAAATTAGTCTACCAATCTTATATGTTAGTCAATCTCTTTTATTTTTACCATATGGGACAATAGTCTCAACAACACCATCCAACTTTTTTGTTGGTGTAAATCAGATCTACGTACAGTAATAATGTGTACTCCCTCCGTCCCGGAATACTCGACCCGGTTTGACCGGCACAGAGTTTAAGGTACTTGAATTGACTTATTTAATTTAATAGGTAGTAGTTGATAGTGGGGTATTATTTTAATGTAGTTAGTGGGAAATGTGTTAAGAGGTGGGGTTGGGGAGAGTAGGGGTTGAATTTTTAATTATTTTTTGTATGGAGTAGGGGGTAGGTGGGTTAATAGGGGTGGATTGAGAAATAATATAATATTGTTAGAATATTTCCATTTTTAGAAACAGATCAAGTATTAAGGGACGGCCCGATAAGGAAAACAGGTCAAGTATTCCGGGACGGAGGGAGTAATACGGAATAATCAATTACTCACCAGTCACTATAGACTTTACGCGATTACACTAGCTGGAGTGCTGGACCCATACATTATGCCATTCATATTACTAATGCTGCTAAAGAGAAAAAAAAGAAGTTAATTTTAAATAACTTCAAGTCGATCTGAAAATCATTCAAATATCTGCTGTCATGGACTTCATGGATATGTTTGTATAAAGGAAAATACTTTTAATGTTTCATTTCTTTTTATAATTACTTTTAATGTTTCATAAAATAAGATGACTTAAAAAGTCAATATTAAATGGACGACTACTTAGGACGGTTGCGTTTATTTATAACACTTGTAGAGACAACACCTCAGTAAACCTATTCAATTATATTCCACACGATGCTTAGGCAGTATTGCGTTATTGCAACATGTAATGTTTTACGTTTACTAACAAATTAACAAAGTAAACCATCAGTATTTTTAATCCATTTTTAATACTCAACTAGTGTGTGGCCCGAGTGATGCACCGATCGCTACATTAAATAGTTAAAATTTTAGATTTTTTTTGAGCTCAATATTTGACGAAATGCATCTATACCTTAAAGTGAAAAACATCAATTAAGTTTGTCAACTACACAGACACACTACATCATTTATCATGCCAAGTAATTTTTCAATTAGATCATCTTACAATTGTATAATTTGTTTTCTAGTGGAAATAAGTGCTTCAAATTAATAACACCAAATTAGATATAAGCAACCATGGAAGGTATTTCTATAGTTGATGCTTATGAGATTCATGACATCATGTTTCTTCATAGTTGTCCTAATTATTTATTTTTATTTTTTTCAAAATATTCCATAGAAAATAAAAAAATCAAATAAAAATTTAGTTGGTTTAGACTTCATGTTAACATTTATTTATAAATGAATGTGAAGAAATAAAACACAATTGGTGGTTGGTTAAGATGGTAATGAGAATTATCATTCAGACATGAGGTCTAGAGTTCGTACCTCGTTGTATTGATTTTTGGTTATCCATGACATGACATACCGGCCACTTGGTGAGTGCATGATGTGGTGCAAAGGGAAAAGTACTACGTGACACATAGACGTTTTCTAAAACGCCTTTTAATATATTAGTAATTTAGTATAGATACATAACTGTATCGAGACTAATTTAACACACACGACTCAGTATTTTTAATGCTCACTACTATAATTGAATCGAGACCAATTTAACACAAATGACTATATATTGTTTAATTTACGTGTATCAATAGAGTGAAACTCCAAACAATATATATATACGGAGTAATGTGTCAATGATAACATCTTCAAATTTATCCCGCATCACGGCATGCACCAAGATTGCATACTACATCCATTTCAAAATGATCTTTATGGTTACTATTCGCACAAATATTAAGACAAAATAAGAAAAGTGTGTGAAAAAAAAGGTGGTTGGATATTATAAAGTATGGATAAAGTATTGTAGATGGGTAAGGGTAAGAAAAATATGAATAAAGTAAGAGAAAGTGAGTGAAAAGTTGTAAATATTGTGGGGGTAAGAGTGGCAAGATAGTAAATTTTCATGTCTAAAAATTGAATAAAGCAAAGTGTAAAGAATATTATGAAACGGACTAAAACGGAAAGTATAAAGATCATTTTGAAACAGAGGTAGTGTTTCAGAACGGATGAAGTGCCTGTTGAAAATTCTCATTGGGAAACACAAAGGGAAAAAGAGAGTGAAAAATAGAGAGTCCCATATTGAAAAATCTCTTCATATTCTCCTTGCTTATTAATTGGGGAATGGGTGTAACTCTGGTTTAAAAAAGTGTGAGAGTGGTATGGGTGGACACATAACACACTCGCGCGCGCGGGCTGGGCGAGGCTCGGGCCTCGGTACTTGGATTTCGGTACTTGGGCTCTTGGGAATGCGGTTCGCGGGCGTGGGGTGGGTTTTGTGGGTCAACCCTATTCTTTTTGGTAACCGGACTTTTATGGTTAAGTCTTTGTTACGGGAATCTGTATTGATTACGTAACTGCTAGATTAATTGCCATTAAATGCGTTCGTTACAACCTTTATGATTCTGTCCGTTTTGGCTGTTACAACCTTAATTGATTTTGCCCCTTTTTGACTGTTGCCTTGCCTTAATTCTGATTACTTAATCATAATTTCGATTCAGTTTCAATACACATAAATTATTAAAACACTCTTCCAGAAAATCGAAAACACATTCTTTTCTCTCACACAAATTGCTCTCGGTTTTGGGCATATGTTCTAACTCCATCCGGTTTTGTGAGTGCACACAATGTCGGAGTTGCGCTAATCCTGGAGGGCGACTGCATTCTATTCTACTGTATCGTGAGGTAGCGCGGAATCGTCTTTTAGGACAATGGGTGTCCACGACGCAACAATTGTTCTTCATTCAGTTCATCAAATCAGTTTGTTCTAATTTTTGGTTTAATCGCAACAGTGCCTCCCTGAACAGAATTGGAATGCGAAACTTTTGTGTAAGCTAGACCGCCTCACATGAAAGACCGCCTTGTTGGCAGCCATGTGGCACGCGCTTTGACGTCAGCGTGTTTATTAATTTTTTTTTCGATTTTTTTTATTATTTTTTTCAGGCTTAACTAATTGGATTTCAAGCTTAACTAATTGAATTTCAAGCTAGTTATTGGATTTCATTCTTACTATTATTTTCGATTTTTTTTTTCGATTTTTTTTATTCGGAAATTAATTTTTTTCAATTTTTTATGGTACTAACTAAACTAGTGTAAAATATAACTAAAAGTAATAAAATCATAACTACTTGAATAACAAAATAGTTATGGTATAAACACAAATAGTAAAACTTATTAGTTAATACGGAGTAGTTATGAATTTTAAACAAACTTATTATTAATTAAAACTCATAAAATCTTAACTAGTTAATTTTAATGTTCAACTACGGAGTAATTGGTTTCATTGCTTGCCTAATTAGTTCTAATGCTTAACCAATTAGTTCCAGTGTTTAACTAATTAGTTCTAGTAATTCACTAATTGGTTTCAATGTTTAACTAATTGGTTACAGTGCTTAACTAATTGGTTTCATTTATTGACTAATTAGTTCTAGTGCTCAACTAATTAGTTACAGTGCATTAACTAATTGGTCTCAATGCTTCAATAATTGGGTATATTGTTTAACTAATTGGTTCAATTGCTTAACTAATTGGTTTCATTACTTAGTTATATAACTAAATGAATTTCAGGCATAATAATACTTTCTTTATATATGTAAACTTATTGGTTTCATTGCATAACTATTTGGTTCTATTTCTTAACTACTTGGTTTCAATGTTTAACTAATAGGTTTCAATGCTAACTAATTGATTCTTCCAATGTTCAACTAATTGGTTATGATTAGGGATGGCAGTGGGTCCAGGCCCTACCCGGACCCTGTCAGACCCTACCCTAAAATTAGGGTATGGATCTTTATTTTTTAGACCCTATAGGGTAAGGGTAGGGTATGGGCATATGCTGTTTTTTTTAGGGTAGGGTAAGGGTCTTAATTTTTCAGACCCGTACCCTACCCATACCCTACCCGCGGACCCTTTAGACCCATACCCTACCCATACCCTATATTTAGACCCGCTTAAATTTTGTTATTTTTATGTACTTCACTTTTTTTGTTGGTTCTTGATGATGAAGTAGATGATGATATGGACGATAACTACTACTAAAGTACTGAATGGATGCCTATTTAGTAACATTAATGTTGTATAGTTAAGAATGTGGGATTTTGTAATTATGAGCTTCGTACTTTAAAATGTATTGTGTTTAAGGAAAGACAAGGATAATTTTTGAAGACTAGCTATTTATTTGTTTTAAAATGCCTTATTAATCGTTGTTCTTGTATTATTTTTGCATATTACATATAATTACATACAAAAAAGGAAATAAAAGTTATAGTTTTACGCGGACCCGCATAAGACCCTAGACCCTACCCATACCCTGTCGGACCCATAGGGTCCGGGTAAGGGTCTTATAATTTTAGACCCTATAGGGTAAGGGTAGGGTATGGGTATATATAAAAAAGTTTGGGTCCGGGTCCGGGAATTACTAGACCCTACCCAGACCCTACCCATTGCCATCCCTAGTTATGATGCTTAACAAACTGATTTCATAGCTTAACTAATTAGTATCAGTATTTAATTAATTAGTGACATTGTTTAACTAATTGGTTAAAGTGCTTAACTAATTGGTTACATTGCTTATCTAATTGGTTACAATAATTAACTAATTTAATTTCGGGCTTAACTAATTTAGTTTCAGGCTTAACAAATATTTTCTTTATATGTTATAAGATTAGTTTCATTCCTTAGTTTTATTGCTTATCTAATGAATTGATTTTATTGTTTAACTAATTAATTCTATTGGTTAGCTAATTAGTTTTATTGTTTATAATTAAAATTGTGTATCTTCACTACAACCCTGAAATTTGTTGTAACTAAATCCAAGATAATCGTAACTAAAACTAAAAAAATCCTAATTATATAAACTCAAAAAACCTAGAAAGTAATTCTTAACTAAAAACAACATTATTCTCAACTAAAGCAAATTAAACGAAAATATTATTAACTAAAAAAAAATAATTCTTAACTAAAACTTCTTAAATCACGACTAAAACTCAGACAAATGAAAAACAAAAAATCTTAACTCGATCTCTGAAAATCTTGACTAAAACGCATATAAAGTTAACTAAACCACAAATAATAACTTAAATGCAAAAGTATAAATAAAACGAATCAAAAGATAACTAAATCAACAATATTCTTAACTAAAACGAAATCAATCATAACTAAAACAAAATTATTCTCAATTAAAATGAATCAAACGCAATTAAGGTACAAAACAAAACAAAACAAAATCAACATGACATGAGCAAGAGGAGCTCTTCTACCACCAACGACCACCAGGCCAACTAGAGGTGAGGGTAGAGGTTGGTGTGTGCCTCGGTTACAAGGATGGATCTGATGGTGTTGCGCTAGCTCTTCTTCGGCATACATCCAACGCTACATCCACCTTCACATTTGAGGAGTTGTAGCGAGTGCGATGCCGACAGCTAGGAGTTGTAGCGACGGGCGACTCTAACAAGGCATCAATCATCAAAAACCTAATTTTCCGCCTCTGTTGTCTCCATCATCGACGACACCTTCACCTCCAGTAAAGTAATTCCCACGCCACCGCCACCTCTCAAAGTCTTAGATCTACAAAAGAAATCGAAAAATTCAAAATCATGAATGTATAATCTAAAAAATTAATTAAAAAAGAATTGAAAAATAAACAACCTAAAACTAATTGAAAATTCAAACACCTAACAGAATTGAAGAAAGAAGGAGCGATATGGAATAGTTACCTCATTTAGCGACAACGCCGCCGCCTTCCCCGCCGAATCAACCGCCTTCTAGCTTCAACGTCGTCGAAAACGACCTCTTGCCACCTCTTCCTAATTTGAGATTAGGTAACACCATCAGTTGTTCTCGAAACTTTGCCGGTGGAGGAGAAGATATCCTTTAGCGGAGAGCCGACAGAGTAGAGGAGATCCTTTAGCGGAGAGGAGAGAGAGGCATAATGTTAGGAGAGAGAGAGAGAGAGGCAGAGGGTTAGGAGAGAGAGAGGGGGGGGGGGGGGGGGGGGAGGGAGGGAGGAGAGTTTAGGAGGGAGAGAGAGAGAAATAAATTAGGGTTTGGAATATGAAAAGAAAATGATCGAGTATTTGTTACGTACTCAGGCTGACGCCAGCATAAGTACATCCCATTTTGAGTACCATCAATGCGGTCTTTCCTGTAAGACCGCCTTAATCAAAATTTTGTATTTTGTTATTGACTTATTGATGAGGCTAATTGAATTTATTTTCCAATATTGAAATAATTCGTCTATTAACGCAATTGATTGACCATTAATATGTTTAGGCTCTGTTTGTTTGGACATTTCAAGCATCTTAAATGATAATTAAGTGCTAAAATTTGAAGGCACCTAACTTATAATTAGAGCGGTTTAAGAAACACCTTAAATTAAGTACTCTATAGAATTTAAGGCACTAAATGGACTTTAATTGAGATGACTTTGGGTACTGTTTCAAATTAAGGTCCTTAATTAAATTTTTATGTAATTTATCTTTAATTTATTACTTCGTATTTAAAAATTTATTTTCAAAACTCCAATTCCTAACTAAACTATTAATTCCACTAAACAACCCATCTAAAAAGATACCTTATCAATTTTAACTACTACCTTTTCAGTTTCAGCTAATACGAATAACTAATTATGTTTTGTTATATACTCCCCCATCCCGGAATACTCGCACCCCTTTCCTTATAAAGTTGTCCCGTATTACTCGCGCCGGTTCTATAAGTGACAAACTTTTATTAATATTATATTTACCCATGGACCCAGCTATATCCCTACTCTATAAAAAAAAACAATTAAAAAGTGAGTCATTTCCCACTATCCCTTTAAAATGTTGACACATTCCATTATTTATATTAAAAATACTCCGTATTTCACTATCACTTACTCCCTCCGTTTCAAAATGTTTGTTACGTTTAGATTTTAGTACGCTTATTAACGTATAATTAAGTTTTTTTTTTTTTTTTTTAATTTTAAATGTTTTAGATTCCATCATAAATCTGATTCTATCTTCCAAATTCTGACATTTATTACTCTCTTTGAATATAGTGCACATCTGCTTTCATCTTTTATTAAAAAAAATATACCTCAATCCACTAATCATTGAAACAACCACTACAAGAATTTGTATCTTTAACGACAACCTAATTACGATGGGTCAAAAATCCCGTCGCAAAAGGCTTTTGCGACGGGGCTAACAACCAAACAATGACGGGAATAACCGTCGCAAATGTCTTTTACGACGGGTTTACGACGAATTTACGACAGGATTTTCTATTAACGACGGCCCCCTTTTATGACGGGTTCGCGACAGGAAATCCAGTCGTTAATCAACGATTATTGGCCTTTCGCGACGGGATTTCCCGTCGTTAATAGTACAATTTTTTGTATTGAACCAATAAGATTATTTTATTATCAAAATGAACCAATAATTAAAAATCACACAGATTGTTAACTTGTCATAATGTGACTTTTGGTTGCATGAGATTTATTGAATTGAAAAGTTGGACGAATTAGAAATAAAAGTTGGCTCAAAAAATAATAACAGTAAGAAGTTTATAAATAGAAAGATTCTTTATGTAACAAACATTTTGAAACACTATTAAAGGAATACGTAACAAACATTTTGAAACGGAGGGAGTACTACGTACCATCTAATTAAATAATAAATCAATAACATTGCATTAAACTCTGTGCCGGTCAAACCGGTTTGAGAATTTCGTGACGAAAGAAGTACTTGTATGTCAGAAGTTGGTAGTGGTATATAAATAGCTTAAAAAAACGATTTTTTGATTTTTTAAGAAAACAAATGAAGTATCTCTATTCTATAAAGGAACAGCTGAGGGACATTTTGGTAATGTCACTTTTCGTGTCCCCCAATTAAAAGTCAAAAATACCCTTTAATCTAACCTACCCTAACCCTTCCTCCCGTCTTCTCTATCCTCTCTTCTGATTTTTTTTTGAACCATTTTTCTCTCCGTACTTCTCTCCCTCTCTCTCCTCTTTCATCTCGCTCAAATTCTTTGAATCTGGGATATTGATTTCGATCTCAAATCCCTAGCTAGGGCCGACCGCGAGATTGTTCTGCTCGATATCATTTTATCAACTCCCGAAGGTAAATCCTAGCATTTTTTTTCTTTTTTCGTCGTTAATCTTCATTTCCCTCTATTTTCTATTTCTAAAACCCTAATTGTTGATTCTTTGTAACGAAATACGAGGTGTTCACGGTGGTTTCCACAATATGTTTAGGCTCTCTCTCTTCGAAATCGCCGCCGCCGTCATGCTTCACCGCATCGTAATGTTTCGTCGCCGCCGCCGTCATTGAGTGAGTCGACGAAAAAGTGTAACTTTATTGTGAGTCTTCCTTGAATTTCATAATTTACAGATTTATTACTTATTTTGATATTTGGTTTGATTTGGTGCTCAAAAATGGGTCAGATCCAGTACTCAAAGTACTTAGATGATACTTACAAATACGGGTATGGATTTTGAATTTGAAAAATAAAATATTTGGGGATTTTTCTTTTCTGTTTTGATAATTATTAGGATTTTTAATTAGGTGTTAATAATTTATTTTCGTTTTGGATTATTTCAGGCATGTAGTTCTTCCAGCTGAATTAAAGTTGCTAAACTTCTTCCTAAGAATCGCCTTCTATCCGAGGTTAGTTGTTTGATCCGATTTTGGTTTTAGTTTCCTTCATTTTTTATTTCGGATTATTGATTTCGGATAGCCATAATTAAACAATACTTGGGTTGTTCGAGATTATATCTAAATTTGATGCTGTAGAGTTAAAGGTTTCTTAAATTGGTTGTGAGAATTACATAGATGATTGTTGGGTTTGTGAGACGCCAGAGGTTTGGATTTGGATTTGAATATTATGGGTATCAGTTTTGGTACCCTCTTAGGTTCAAGGAAGATATCTACCTTTAGAAGGAATGGTAGATTTCAGAATTATATAAAAAACTTAAAATTGGAATTGAATGGTATATTTCGCGTGCATACCTTTAGAATTGGAATGGTAGAATTCTCTCTTTTGCTTTGTTCAAGTAAATGCAAGTAAAGATTCCCTCCCATTGCTGGTGAAAGTAAGTCTGCATTTTATATCTTAATATTGCATTGGCATACCTTTTATTGTTTAATCCTTTCTGTATTGTTGGAAATGTTGCTGCTTAGCCCGTTCCTTAAGCGCGCGTAAAGTAGTTGTTAAAAGTTTGCGTTGATTCAAAATTGTGCAGTGTGGCTCATATACCGAGAACTTTCATATATAATGGAGAAAGACCTTCACAAAGATTTCTTTAGTTTCTTCTCTTTCAGCCATTATACTTTTGTCTATGTAATTTATAACCTACTCTACAATATGCTATGATGCTCTTTTTAACTTTGGGTTGGGAATTCCTATCCTACTTTAGGTCTCACATGATTTTGCAGTATCCAAACTTTTGGCATTGAAATTAGGAGTGTTTCACTATGGTTCCTATCATTAGTCTCTTAAATCCAGCCCTAAATTAAGTTACCAAACTGCTTGAAACCTATAGTAACCATAGTAGGAGACATAGCGAGGAGAGTAAACCCGATGGTGGGACTCATTGTTTTAGTGATTATGAAATACGTAGTCAAGTGCTTGCACTGTCATTTTAGTTAAGCCTTAATTATTGTGCTTTCTATGGTGTTGGGTCTCAATGTGATTCTTTGACTGTGGACTGTGGTTACATCTTCGGCTCTGGGTCGAGACAGACTAATGAAGCTCTCACCTTCTTCGTAGGATTTCAGTTCTTGATCCTGTCGCTTGAGTGCCTCTTTCAACCTTTTTGGCAGTTTTGGTTATTATGTAAGTCTGCTTAGTTTGACTCATTGTTTTGGTTATTATGCAGTTAGCACCTGTTTAAGTTCCCCTCTTGATATCATCTCTTCTAAATGCTGCCAATTATTGGAGTCAAAGTTATATAAATTAGGTTCCTACGGTCTCAAGTTCTTTGAGTTGGTCTCTTAATTAGATTATCACTGTCATGTAAGTCACTTGAAGGTGATTCATTATCGAGCAGTGAAACTGTGCTCCCATTACCAGTGTAGCTTCCAGTTGATGGAGATCCACATACGTTATCCTTTTCCACACCACTTAATAAGGAAGACTCAAAGGTGCAATATATCCCTTGAAGATTTCTAAGATTTTGCATTTTTGTATATTGACCTTGGTTTAGATCTTAGAAGAAAATCAATGTAAAAAGAAAACCAATTCTGCATATATTGAAGCAAATAAACAGGCTTCAGTAAAATAAACAGTGTACTGGACAGAGTTTTCCTCACAACAATGGTGATGTCTACATCATTAGCCAGCAACTCTTGGAAAAACAGAAGAAAACAGCAGCACCTGCACTTCTGATATGTGCAGATTGGTTCAAGTTTCGCCATTTTTGTATTCTTATATTCTCTCTCCTCTGGTGCAGGACTTGCGGCTGGATCATCCTTCAAGTTTCACGAAAAACAAGAGATAGGGTAATGAAAGAAAAAGGCGAAACACTTGGGTAGAGTTTTGTATTCAGGCTATTGGTCTTTTTTGTAAGTTTCTTTGTTTGGGCCCAATATTTAGGCCCAATGTTGGCCTTTAACGAGTTTACGTTAGCATCATTATGTTAAGTTTCTGTCACTGCATAATTACTTTTATTCAACTACATCATTGTGTAATTTAATATTATTCTATTTTTATTTTGAAATGTTACTACTTTGTGAACATTTTTTTTATCTAAAATTTATGTTTAGTGATTGTAATACAATTTTGAGTTTTTATATAATCTCGCACGCATCGCGTGCATATAAGACTAGTACTAAAGAGAACTACGCCAGTACGCCGTAACACATACGATGAAAAGAGGCACGTTTATTTTATATCATAATAGTAGAAGGAGCAGCAGCAACTATATAAAAATATAACATGCAATTATTATATAGTTACATGGCCGGATTAGGAGTAGTACTGATCAAGTATTTGATTTGTCCTCTTTAGATACACGTACAACATAAATGCTACGTGTATCCTTAATTATAAATGTTGCGCTCCATTTTACATGAAATCTGCATAAACAACATTTGCATCGATATGGGCCTTCACTGAAGTTCGAGTTAATGCGTCAATGTAAGAAGAAGATGGGGTGGAAGCGTCAAGCTCCTTTTCGACGTTTTCCCAGTTTATCTTACTGAAATTCTCCAGAAGCCCACAACGTACATAAACCTGCGTTAAAAAAAAGTCACACACGTATGACGTATCATATCTACAAATATATACCAGTAGAACATAAATATAAGACATTACCACATACGAAGTACTTCTTCCGTTCTTATTTACATGACACAAATTAAATTGGATTTTGGGGCACTATTCATACAAGCTCATTTGATTTCCTTTTGTGGTTTATACTTAAGAAAAAAAGATAGTCGTGTGGGGTCTTGTTAGATTCGTTTTAATAAATATTTTTTAAATATCAACTTTTTATACTATACGGAGTAATTCTTTCTTATCCATAATTAGAGATATTAATGTTTGAAATCGTGCGTTGGCAAACGTGCCTAAATAATTGTGTCATTTAAAAAAGAACAGAGGAAATATATTACAAAGGTCGGACCTAGCTAAGAACGTGTTCAGCAAGTTGTAATTATATTACATCTGTTTCAAAATGACCTTTACACTTTTCGTTTTAGCCTATTTCATAATGTTTTTTTACGTTATGCTTTATAGTACTATTTTATAACATAAAAATTTACTGATGGTCGACTCTGTTATTTGAATGTATGGACTTGTTGTCAAAAAACAAAAAAAAAAAAAAAAAAAAAACATAAAAATTTACTATCTTATTTCTTTTATCCCACAACATTTACAATTTTCCGCTCAATTTTCTTACTTTACTCATTTTTTTTCTCACACCTCCAAAGTACCTAAGAATCAGAAGCAAGGAGAGCAATTTTTTATTAAAAGGAAGACGAGTTAAAAATTACCCTCGTAGGCTAATAAGGTGATAAATTTAGCAAAAAGGGTGATTTTCTTTCACCTCGTATATTGTAGTACTTCCTCCGTTCCGCAAAAGATGCATAATTTCTATTTGCATGTATGCCAATACGCTTCTTTGAACATTAATATCTCTAAATGCGTATAAGTAAAATTATAAAAAGTTGATATTTGAAATCCTTGCATTAATACAAATTGTTAAAGGACCAACTCAACCAAAAGCTTAAGCTAATGGTTGAAGCCCCAAGATTAGTTTTATACTCTATCACGCCCCCTCACATGAAAACCCTTTGGGCTTGAAGTGTGGATGCAGCATAGGCCTCCTCATACCTAGTGCGAAATATTCCACTTTGAAAGGAGGGGTGGATGCATGAGATTTGAACCCGTGACCTTTGCGTCACGTTGGCTCTGATACCATGTTAAAGGACCAACTCAACCAAAAGCTTAAGCTAATGGTTGAATCCCCAAGATTAGTTTTATACTCTATCACAAATTTAACGAGATCTCACTTGACTGTGTTTTTTCTTACACAACAGTGAAAAAATGATTGTCAAAATTGATTGATGGATAGTGCGCAAATGAGAAACGATGCATCTATTGTGGAACGGGGAAAGTATAACCTTTTACACATCTATCTTAATTATATTTATTCATATCTTATTATATTTTTACTCACATTTTAACACATGCATTCTCCCTTTGTCTAAATATTTGTACAAATAGTAACTGCAAAAATTATCACGGAGTATATATAAAACGGATTTAACAGCGCGCGCCACATTAGAGGCATATATACATACCTTTCTAACACGGCGTCCTTGAACAAAGTTGTAGGACCAAGCCAAGAGAAAAGCATAGTGATTAAAGTGATGTTCGCCAGTTTTAAGGGAATACACCACCGCACTCTTGATGACATCCCCCCAATCTGCTTTTAGTGCAAAACTGGCTCTTTCATCAGTTTCATCAAGAACTTCTGGAAAGTTATAATCCTTATAGATTTCCCCAGACCATATCTTGTCAGCATGAAGATGCATAGGCTTTTTGGGATTGCTCTTGTTGTACATATAACCTGCAAACAGCATCTCTGTTTGTGGATTGCTTTGCTTCGTTAGCTCCTCCATAAATGCTTCCTCCTTCCTCACCGCGCCGCCTTGAGCTGAAGCCATTCCGACCAAACCTAGCAGTAATCGATCATGATTTCCAGGTTAAATTTTGTAAAATCTGAATGTCACCAACTAGAAATTCTCTTTTAACCATCCATAATTGTGATTGTTAGACTACTACTTTGACTTTTGCATTATTTACCAGTCTAAACGTATAAGGTAACTTTCTACCTGGCAAATCTTACGCTACAAGAACTTGTATTTTTTATGACAACCTAATAACGACGGGTAAAAATCCCGTCGTAAAAGGACTTTTGCGACGGGGATAATAACCCAACAAAGAAGGGAACAACCGTCGCAAATGTTTTTTACGACGGGTTAATGACGGTATTTTCCATTAACGACGACCCCTTTTTATGACGGATTCGCGACGGAAAATTCCGTCGTAAATCAACAATTATTGGCCTTTAGCGACGGAATTTCCCATCGTTAATAGTACAATTTCTTGTAGTGTTATGGACCTATAGAATGTGAAAGTTTATTCAATTCATGTCAATGTGTATTTTTAAATATCGACCTTATATATATAAAAAAAATTGTGTAACAGAAAGAGTATGTATCCTACTTAAAAGGAATTCCTAATTATGTACTCCATATAACAATAATATTAGGTAATACACATGAAACTTATCTGGGAGCAAATCACAAATATAGAAAGAAGGAAGCACCTTAATTACTTGAAGAGAAGTTAGTAAAGAACTTAATTGATTTATCGAGAATTGCAGATTCTAGACAAGCTACCAATTCCCCATTTATAGGGGTGATATATATTCCTCCTGTTTAATTATTACTATTGTTAGTAGATGGGAATCATCAAAAATGAAATTAAAAAGAAAGAAAAACAATCATCGGTCCACCTATTTGCTTTCGAATTATGCGATTCTTTTCTTTTCGCATTATAGAATAATTTAATAATTTTTGAAATATATAAGAATGTTATTATGATATTATGTGAAAGACATATAATCCTCTTTTTAATAGTGATATTTCAAATTAGAATTTTGACATTATTCAATTCATAATTGTAAAAAAATAATGTTTAAAATTCTTTTCAATATATAAGAAAATACATGTTTATGTGGGTCTTGTTTGATCGTGTTAATGAGTAATTTAAGAATATCAAAATTTTATAATTTTACTAATGTATATTTAGAGATAAAAGTGATATAAAGTGTGGATTGACAAACGTAAAAAATAGAAACTGAAACATCCTTATTGGACGGGGAGAGTATGTAGTTATGTGATATATTTCTAACTAAGTTGGTCTTGAAATCCTTTTTCTCTCTTCTCTCTCATCTTTTAGGGTTTCAGTTTTCTTGACCGTTTAGGCCGGAAGTAGTCTAAATCTTTGAAAATTAGACTATTTTTGACCCTTCTTCTTGCTTTTCATTGTTTTCTCTTCATGTTTTATTTTGTTTTGGTTTCTTTTCCGTTGATTTGTTCACAATTTATTTTTGGGTTGTTCCCAATTTATTTGGGTTTTTCCTAGAGTTTTCTAGGTTCTTGATTCTGATACATGGATTGGAATCTTTTTAGGGTTTCAGTAATTGGGAAGGAGATTTCGATTCATATAGGTTTAGGGTTTATCTATCAACTCGTCGATCCGAATAATTCGTGTGCAGATTGCGAAGGGCTCTACTTGGAAAGATGTGAAATCATCGAAAATCACTGCTCGTGTCAAGCTAGAAGCGGTGGAGTACGGGATATGCTTTAGGATGCATAATAGTAATTGTTTTGAATGTAACAGTTTAGTATTTTTTTGTATCTGTGGTATGCATATCTATTTTATCACTGTTGTCGTATGACTGATTATTAATGATATTGTTCTTTCCCTGTCAAAAACAAAAAGTTGGTCATGACATATTGCTTGCTTAATTTATCTTTTAACCAATACTCTATCTTTCCCTTATGTTTGCCCCATTTGCCGTTTTAATCCGTCTCTAAAAGATAGCTCTATTACCATAAAAAAACTCAAGGAACCACAACTTTATTCTCGCATACATTTAGCCCACCAATTTTGTCCCTTCTCCATTCTATAAAACCAATTCTAATAAAGCAACTTGAGTGCATGGGAAAACAATTCGAATCCCAACCTTTGGGATGTAAACAAATCATTAGTCAGCCTTTTACCCTTAATTGGAACACGCAGGGGGAAGAGGGTTAGTCATTGATATATGTCGGCGGTAGATACCTTGGTTATACACCCAAAAAAATATATTTAATATATTTATGGGAAGTATTCTTAAGCTGGAAGGAAATTATGGTATCATCAAGAGCCTAAGGACGACCTTAAACACGAGAGTTCATGATAGTGAGGTCTAAGATTGAACCATAAACAAAAAACCTACAAGAGTTTGTAAGCCTGTAAGGTGTCAAATTAAATCAAACTAATCTTAAAGACGAGAGTTTGAGAGGGGTGAGATTATTACTCGAAAACGCCTAGTTCAAAATTTACACTATAAGAAATTGTACTATTATCGACGGGAAATCCCATCGCTAAAGGCCAATAATTATTGATTAATATCCCATCGCTAAAGGCCAATAATTATTGATTAATGACGGGATTTTCCGTCGCTAACCCATTATAAAAGGGGGCCGTCGTTAATGGAAAATCTCGTCGTTAATGGAAAATCCCGTCGTTAACCGTCGTAAAAAAAAACATTTGTGACGGTTGTTCCCGTCTTTGTTGGGTTGTTATCCCCGTCGCAAAAGCCCTTTTACAACGGGATTTTTACCCGTCGTTATTAGTTTGTCATAAAAGATACAAATTCTTGTAGTGTTAGTTACTAATGTGAATTGAAGTAGTACGTCTTTTCTACCTTCAAAAAAAAAAGTAGTCTTTTCTTTGAGCTAGTCCATATTTTTTCAAATCGAAAAGGGTGTTATAACCAAACACGTATCACGAAAGATTAGGAAGCTAACAACCCTACAAATACGTACAATCAGGCCCGGCCCTAGGGGGTAGGCGAGGTGTGCAACCGCCTAGGGCCCAAGGCGAAAAGGGGCCCAAAATAATTGTCTATCCAGTAATTTAGTACTAGTAATAAACAACGCATTAAATACCCATGTTATTTTTTTGGCTCATTGGTAGAAAGTAGGTTCTAAAGTTTTGATATCTACTAGAGGTCTAGGGTTCGACTCCCCTTACTAACCTTTTCTTTTCTTTTTAAACTTTGTCGCAAAAAAATGTTTATTTGATGGAATATGGGTTTATAAGTTTTAAAATAGATAAGCATTTTAATGAAGGCAAAATTAACTGATATTTTTATATGCTCAAAATGAACCTTTATTTTTAAAAAATATCTCTTTACGCATATTAATTATCTTGTAATTAAATGAGTATTTATTTTATTGAAATATTTCAAGAAATCGACTAGAGCCGGATTTTGAAATTCTAGGATCCTGCAAATGAGATATAGTAAGTTTTTATTAATTTGAATTCAACAATATAATGGTTTCACAAAAAAAATTATATATATTATTGGAAGGGGCCCAAATTCCATATTTCGCCTAGGGCCCTCAAAATGTCAGGACCGGCCCTGCGTACAATGTATAACAAATATCAAATAACAATAATAAAAGACAGTTTATGAGAAAATTTATATTTTCTCCCTTCAAATTAATAATATCGTATTATTAAATTAATGCAAAATAATACAATAATCTTCAATCGATGATTTCTAAGTCCTATAGACGTATATCTCATCTCTATTCTATAAGAAAAGAGAAGACTCCTGAAGTCATTATGGTAATTGGCTTTTTGGCATCACCCCTTATGAATAGTCTATATATATAATGCCCCTATTAATCGTAAAATATCACGAGTGTTTAATTGCAAAACACACAAAACAAGAAATTACATACTTAAGAAAGCTGAAAAACAACAAATAAGGAAAGTGTCATATAAATAAAATAAAAAATTGCAAATCAATATCAAGGCTCTGTTCAGTTCGACTTCTTTTGACTTATACATTTTGGACAACATAAATTTGGATAATATAAGCCTAGAAGAAATATGTTTATTTCACACATTTTCACACACAAGTAATTTTTTATCAGACAAATTAAGTTTTTTTTTTCAAAAAAAAAAGATTTTCAGAAAAAATAAGTCGAACAAAACGAAACCTAAATAATACCTTAAATCAAGGAATACATAATTATGCAAAACTAATCAAAACGTCAACATTTCCTTTGATGAAATCTCCATACGTTTACAATCCGATTGATCTCCATCCAATAAAATTGTACACATATGACAAAGTCGAATATGACATACCAAATTTAATCCATAATATTATTATTATAATGTTGGTTACATATAGCAAATTGATTGGAAATAAGAGCTCGCGCATGTGTTAGACAAGTATTGCGAGCAAAATAAACAAGTGATATGCACAACTTCATACGTAATATATATGTTTACTTTTCTTTACGTATTTCATTGTTATTGCACTATTTAGATGTGTTTTAAATTGATACTATGTCAAGTTTTTCTTAAAAAGTAATTAGAGAACAATTTTCTTGCATATATTTTAGGTTTATTAGATATAACTAGTATGTGGCCCGGGCGTTGCCCCGGGTTTTGATATTTATTCGGGTTTATTTTTTTGTAAATATGTGCCCGTATGGTGTATTTATCAAATTGGAGATAATGACACAAGATTAGTGACCGATCAAAAACCTTCCCAATCTAAACCCCACATCAGAAAATCAAAATAAAGCTGAATCATTTTCTTCATCATTAGTTGATTAATTACTTAATCTCCGTCAATGTTTCCCCTGTTACTCATTATTACACTCTATTACCCAAATTTTTTGTAATTTGAGGCATAATCTAGGAAAGTAATAATTGTACATTTATAAATCATTCTTTTTTCCACTCACTTATATTAAATTTAGTATTTATTGTAAAAAGGAATATATATATATATATATATATATATATATATATATATATATATATATATATATATATATATATATGAAAAGACACAACATAAGTTTGTAGTTGATTAAGATAGTAGAAAGTGTAACTTTTAAGAAATGCGGTCTAGAGTTCGATCCCTGATACATGTTTTTTTGGTTGTAAATGACATATCATAATGTTGATTAGTGGTGACGTGGCGTAATAAGTAGAGGTATACGTGACACGAATACATTTTTAAGAACGCCTTTTAATATATTAGTATAGATAACATATAAAATTTTGCTTTATTATTTACTTCCGTACGCTTCGCGTGCGTATAAAACTAGTATCATATAACATAACTCTATCTCCTATGATATTATATTCTCTATGATAACGATATTATCCTCAGCGCAAACACAAACCTAATTTAGTAGGGATAACATGGAATCTATTACATTTTCTACAATGATCCTTCTCAATAGAATACAAAATTAAAAACCAATAGTCTCCAATCCAATAACTTCTATAATTAGTATCGAATTCTTCGCTCATGCTTTATCCATTAAAAATTGCACGCGCGAATGTTACCAATTTCCTATTAATAGAACGATTGCCCTAGCATATTAGTTTTGAACTTTGCTAGGTTTATCCACCTCTTGCTTTCGAGTTATGCGATTCTTGACTTTATTTCATCATGGAGTACGTGATTCTTCAACAAATAAATTAAGTTTATGCTGTCTTTGACCATCAACAAAATTGAAGAGTACACTATATGGAATAAAGGGATCGGAGTAACCCTTAGTGTTATAAAGTAAACATATCTCTCTTCTATTATTAATTTGAGACACCCAAGTTTTATATTTTATAGCGCTAGATCTTAAAAAATATTGAGAAACTTTTGTGTAAGACCGCCTTATGGTAAGACCGCCTTGTTGGCAGCCATGTTGGCAGCCCTGTTGGCACATGTGATGACGTCATGCTGACGTCATCATGTAATATTTTTGGATTTTTTTTTTTTAAAAATTTTTTTTTTTTTTCTTTGAATTTTTTTTTTGGAATTTTTTTTTTCAGGCTTAACTAATTGGACTTCATACTTAACTAATTGGATTTCAAACTTAACTAATTGGATTTCAGGCTTAAAATTTTTTTTTCTGATTTTTTTTTTCTTTTTTCGAAAATTAAAATTTTAAATATATTTTTTTCTGAAAATTAAAATTTTAAATTTTTTTTTTTTCAGGCTTAACTAATTGGACTTCATACTTAACTAATTGGATTTCAGGCTTAACTAATTGGATTTCAGGCTTAAATTTTTTTTCCTGAACAAAATATTTTCAATTTTATTTTTTTCGAAAAATAAATATTTTAAATATTTTTTTTCAGGCTTAACTAATTGGACTTCATACTTAACTAATTGGATTTCAAACTTAACTAATTGGAGTTCAGGCTTAATTTTTTTTTCCCTGAAATCAACTAGTGTAAAACATAACTAAAAGTAAGAAAATTATAACTAATTGAATAACAAAAATAGTTAAGGTATAAAAACAAGTAGTTAAACTTATGAGTCGAATAGCTATTATTTTTAAACAAACTTATTTTTAACTAAAACTCAAAACATCTTAACTAATTAGTTGCAATGCTTAACTAATTGATTTCATTACTTAACTAATTGGTTTCGTTGTTTAACTAATTGGTTCAGTGCTTAACTAATTTGTTCTGTTGCATAACTAATTGGTTTCGTTTCTTAACTAATTGAATTCCAAACTTAACTAATTGATTTCAGTGGTTAACTTGATTAGTTCCGGTGCATAACTAATTGCTTCCAATGCTTCACTAATTGGCTTCAGTGCTTCACTAATTGGTTCCATTACATAACTAATTGGTTCTGGTGCTTAACTGATTAGTTTCATTTCTTAACTAATTGGTTCAAATGCTTAACTAATTAGTGTCATTGCTTGACTAATTGGTTCTATTACTTAACTAATTGGTTCCATTACTTAAAATTTTGTACCTTAACTAAAGCACTAGAAATTCGTTGTCTGGAACTCAAAACTACATGACTAATTAAAACTCAAAAAATGTTAACTAAAACCAAGAAAATCGTAACTAAAACTAAAAAATCTTAACCAAAACTCAAACATTAAACAAATTTAGTCTTAACTATATCAAGTTTATTCTTAACTAAAACAAAATTAATCCGAACTAAAACAAATGTAACCATGACTAAAAGGGAATTATTCTTAACTAATATGAAAATTAGTTTAACTAAAAGGAAATTATTCATAACTAAAACAAAATTAACCAAAAAATTTAGTCATTAACTACTAAATATCAAAGAATACACCAGATTACCAAAATTTTAAATGGTTCACTAAATTACAACATGATCGACAAATCAATTCATAAAAACATAGAAAAATAGGAACATGTGCTACTGCACCAACTCCAACAAATGTGTCATCTGCTATTGCGTGCACCAACTCCAAGGAAAATGATGTTACAGAGTATCGCAAACTACAGCTGTTTCCCTTCGTCAAATCTCTGCCATTTCCTTCGTCATTAACTCCGGCAAATCTCTGCCATTTTCTTCGTCTTTAACTCCGGCTAACCACTGCCTCCAACTCCGGCGGAAAATAGAAAAATGCAGATCAAAATAATTTTGCACAAACCTTTTTGCGAATAACATTATTGAACAACGCAGGCAACAAACAACCTACCTGATCACCGACTAATCAACCAACCATCGAAAACATTGCGAGAATCGAATCGAGTCCTGTGAGATCTACAAAAGTAATAAAGGAATTCGAAAAATTCAAAAGCCTAATTTCTAAAATCAACAACATTAATCAAAAAGATGAAAATTAAAAAACCTAAAACTAGAAGACGAAGGACAATGTAGGAGAGAGATGAAAGAATTACCTCGTTGTCGATTCATTCTCGATCTCGTCGTCATCGCAGGCAGTTTTAGGCGAGGGAGAGGCGGAGAGTATGAAGAGGAGAGAGAAAGAGAACACATAAACCTTAAGCTCCATCTCTCTCCCCCTCAGCCGCCACCACCGTTGATTCCTTTGTTCCATTCTTCTCTCATCTGCGGCGGCTGTTGCGACGAGGCAAATCTCCGGCACCACCTCCATCACGACCACCTCCTCCTAAAACCTAAAACCATTAAAGTAGATCTAATGGAGGCGACAGAGATGAAAGAGCAACCTCTATTATTGCGACGACAACGACGAGGCATGGCGGCGGCGGGGAGGACCGACTGCGGCGAACCAAACTCGCCGCCTCTAATCCCCGCAGCTCTCCTCCTTCCTTTTCTTCCTTCACCGCTATTCTCCTTCATCTCGTGCTACTCGTCTGCCACCGTAATATCTCCGGTGGAAAGTGGAGGAGCTCCGCTGCCTGCTTCGTCATCTCCGTCATCAATTCTGATGAGAGGGTGGCGGTTCAAGGAGAGAGAGAAAGAGAGCTGTGGAGGAGAGAGAAAGGAATCAGGGTTTTGAAAAGAAAATGGGAAGAAAATATGTATTTATATTTTATTTTAAAAATGAAAAAGTTGATGTATTATGCCACATCAGATTTTATGTGGCATATTGTTTGCCATCAAGGCGGTCTTTTTCGTAAGACTGTCTTATTGAAAAGTTTGTAAAAAATATTTAAGTAGTATGGCGATGCCATCTTGTCTATGTCACTCTTTTTTTTTCAAAAATAAAAAGTAAATCATATGCACCATCGTTGTGGGCATCTTATCTATACACGTGCTTTTAATCAAGAATCTAATTCGATCATATTCCACTAAAAAAACGAGGGCGGCGTGCTCCATATCAGATATGTTTTTGCAAAAATATATCACCTCACTAAACTATAAAATAGAGATAAGACAAGGATTAAAATAGGTGTCATTTTTCAAAGAACCGATGCCATTTTTCAAAAACAGATGCCAATTTGGAAAAAGGAATGCCATTTTTCAAAAACCGATGCCATTTTTCAAAAACGGATACCATTTTCCAAAAAAATTGATTTTGTCCTTTAGCGTTTGTCTTTTAGCCTATTTTGTCGTTTAGTCGATTGATATGTTTTTGTAAAAACATATCTGATATGGATTTATACTTCCTCCTAAAAAACTATTGAGATATACTTCCTCTGATTTTTTATACTTGCAATGTTGGTAACTTTCACGCATGCCTATGCAAAATTTTGATCATTAATATCTTTAATTATCTTTAAGCAAAAATTATAAAAAGTTAATATTTTGAAAATACAAATTGAGACGAATCTAGCAAGATCATACATGATTATGTTTTATCTTACGTATAAATCACCAACAATAGTCAAAATAGAATATGTGAATAGTGTAAAATACACAAACATTGCGAGTATTAAAAATCAGAGGAAGTATGAAATATATCTAGTTCATGGCTTAATTAACAACATCGTCGTCTTTAGGACCTCGCTGCGGAATTAAGTTCGGTGTAATCGGGAAGGTGTAGAGTACCCTTAGTAGGGGTGTGCACGGTCCGGTCTGGACCGAAAATTGGACCGAAACCAGACCGGAATTGGATCGGACCGGACCGGAATTGGACCAGACCGGACCGGACCGGACCAATAGATTTCGGTCCGGTCCTCGGTCCTTGAAAATACACGATTCCGGTTTTTCGGTCCGGTCCGGTCAAAACCCGGAATTTTCCGGTCCGGACCGGTGACCCGGAATATAATTTTAAAAATATAATTTTAGATAGAAGAGCACAATTTACCCACATACATTAATCCCCTCCCGCAAAAAAAGACTTTTAGAATTTTTCGTATATCAGTGGCCTTTATCCCCTTTAAAGTAAGCTTATGATGTGATGTATGCTATACTTAAAGAGAAATATAGGTCTTAAAAAAATAAAATCATAAAAACAAATTGAGTTTAAGCTTGTAAATCGCAAAAATTAAAAAAACCGGTCCAAGCCGGTCCAAAACCGGACCGGACCTGGATTTTCCGATCCGGTTCCTGTCCGGACCGGATTCTTTCTGATCCGGTCCTCGGTTCGCGAATTATGAAAATTCCGGTCCATCGGTCAATCCGGTTCCGGTTTCGGTCCGGTTTTAGACCTATGCACACCCCTAACCCTTAGGCCTTAGTCGTAAATCATGAATACATAGTCTTGAGTCTTATTACGTCATTTTTCTATATTGTTTAATCGTAAATCATTAGTATAAACTACCCCTGTTTCATCTGTATGGTTACTATTTGCATAAATATTAAGATAAATGAGAAAAATGAGTAAAACCTAATGAAATGAGTTTCTTTTTTTGGTGTTAGCATGCGGTGCACCCTTAGGGCTAATCCGGATTCGGGGCGAATTCTGGGTGGATAGGTTTCAGCCCTCTCCCAATTGTTGTTGCGGGGGATCGAACACGAGTTCTCCGATCCCTACCAAGTTCAGCCCCAATCACCACTGAACCAACATGCAATTGGTACGTACCTAATGAAATGAGTGAGTATAATAAAATAAGGATAAAATAATAGAGATATAGATAAAGTATAAGAAGGTGGGTGAGTTTAATTAAGAAAAAAAAAAGAATAAAGTAACTGAAAGTGGTAGAGATGTAAATTTTGTGGAGGTAATTAAGAGGGGTATCGTAAGATGAGATATTATCTCATGTCAAAAAACAGTATAAAACACTATATGTAAAGAACATTTTTTACAAAAATTATATCTTTACGAGTGTTTGTGTTTATTGGGCACAAATTCATAATCCCTTCTACTATCATAAAATAATAATCCTTAATTAATCACCGTGTTTATTAAATTTCTAGCAACATATTTATGTTTTAAATCTTTAGTTGATCATATATTAATATTTTTTTTTAATATAAATAGTTATCCCAATTAATTCCTTGAAACCCTAGCATGAAAGTTTATTAATTTCATGCATAAAACTTTTAAAAATCAACACTTTAATGGATATAAACAAATCTTAAAATTCTAATTGATTATCATTTAAAATCGGCATCTATATCAATCAAACATGTACTTTTAATCAAAACCCTAATTAATCATAAATCGTAATTAAAACCATTTAAACTCATAAAAACCCATGTTTTAATATTAATTAAAACCATTTAAACTCATAAAAACCCATGTTTTAATATAAAAATTCAACACTCCAATCATACTTTAAATTAAAAAACATCCATTAATTAATAAAAATAATATTTTTAAACATCATTAATAACAATATCAAAATAGTTAATTTAAATAACGATAATTGAAAATAGAGGAGAGATTAGCTGTAAATTCGAACTTTTTTAGGAGGAACAAAAACACACCATCCGGCCACAATAAAGGATCACGGAAAAGGGTGATGGTGGTGGTGCATGGTGGCACGCACGCACGAACAACGTGGAGAGGAGAGGAAGCAATGGCAATAGTGCGCGAAACTTGATGTTGTCGCTGTTGGTTGCTTCTGCTTGGGCAAGGAGACGCGCCGCGGGGAAGGGCATGCGTGCGCGATGAAGAGGAAGAGGAGAGGGATGCTGGACGCCAGCTTGCGGGGTAGCGACGCGACAAGTCTGGCCTTGGGCGCTGGCCTTGCTTGTAGTCGGGAGCGCATGGACGAGCAAAGAGAGAGGAGAGGGCCAGTGAGGGGAGAGAAAAGAGAAGGAGAAAAGCTTAGGGTTTTCTTGTGTGGGGATTTGTGAGGGTGTACAACCTATTTATAAGTTTTGTATCCCTAATGGCCTAAGGTTTAGGTTTTATCTTTTGGGTTTCACTAAACATGAGATGGGCTTTGAATAAATTGTTTGGACTTAAAAATAGAATTGGACTGGGCCAGGCTAGATTAAAAATTCATTTTCTTTTCTTAAAACCCGAATAAAATTCCCCAACTTGAAATAAAATGAATTTTCTCCAATTAAAAATAATAAATATTTTTAATTAATAAAAATACATTTAAATAAATATTAAAATGCATCTTCAATTTAATAACTATACAAAAATACTTTATAAATATAATAAATATATTTATATTTTAATAAAAGTATGGGGTATTACAGTAGGTGTGGAGGGACCATCCTCTACAACACCCCCGCCTCTCGTCAAAGTTGATCATATCTAGCTAAAAGCTAGCTAGTACATGGTCGGGGTAGGTGTTAGTGGTCGGTTAATAAGGTTTATGGTAGCGTGCGTATTAGGGGGTTATCACTATCACATTAAAGAGAGGATACGAATAACTTTATGTTTGACACGCTTGATGAAAGGGGAATAAAATAAATTCTATGTACCTGTTGACACTATATGCGAACAAGAAATAACACCTTAATTATCTTGTAGCTAGGGCGATAAAGGTTCCTAGGGGTATTACCCTTAAAGGAGGGCTTACCTTATTATGTAGAGGTGTCGCTCGTTAACGAGTAATTTCGTAAGAAATCACCAAATTGCAACCCTTTTTCTAACAAAGTTAATGCAAAATGAAATGCTTAAGATAACATAACATAAAGTAAACAAATATCATTTATTGATATGTAATAAAAAAAACTAGACGGACATTAAATCATGAAGACATGTATCTCCATGGTTGAATGCTTGGAAAACGCACTGACTTAAACTGGCTGAAGTTCTTCAATACATGAGGGAATTCTACAAACTACTGCTACGCTACTGCTAGGCCGCTATATGGCTAAGCTAAGCGCTACAGCTAAAGCTAAGGAATGCTACGAAAATATGAAATGCTTTGTTTGTGTGTTGATGATGTCCTTGTAAATGTCGGTTTCTGTTGTATATATACCCCTAATAAGAGGCGGTTGAAGAGCGGTTTGTGGGAGAGTTGGAGTTATTCCCATAAATGCTTGAACGGGAGAGAGGAATTGAATGATCAAAGCCACATCAACCTTGATTTATTCCACGCTCTTAACTCCTTTGTATCTGGCGTTGAGATTTCGGCCTTCCTGGGCTCGCGCTTCTCTTGGGCCTTTCCTTCGTTGGAACAACTCCCTCTCTTCTTTATGTGCTTGCGACTCGATTGGACTTTAAAGCACTTGACCTACCATATACTCTTGGTAAGGGTAGGTTTTAAAATGTGTACAACAATACCCTTATTTTTTTTAAATTAATAAATAAGACATGGGATGGGGGAAGTAATAGCTCTATTCATTCATTAAGTTTAATAAAAAGAATACATATAAGCTCTATATTGATCGATGATAATTAATTGTCCATAACTATAGTTTAGATGTCATGCAAATTTGACATATGGATTAAAATTCGTGCATTGCACAAGTACTATACTAGATATATATGAAAAAAAAGTTAAATATAATTCGTTAATTGGAAGAAAAACAAGAATGCAATATTAAAAGAGGTACTTGATTGGAACAGACTCGTGAATTGGATATTTTGAAGATTTACTTGAATTTTGGAATCTTGGAAGTTAGAATTGGAATAAGCTCATTGTATCTTGCAATTGATGCTTCTGCTCGAAATTGCTCAAATTGAAGTTAGATTGGTGGTATCGTCATCGACCATAAGGGGGACATGAATTAGGTGTTTACACATGTTAAATGAACCAACTTGATTCTTTAATTTTAGGACATCAATTAATGTTTGTAGGCTTAGTACGTTGTTGCATTGCCCAATTGTTATGCGAATTAGATTAGAGACTGAAAATGGGTGGATTGATACAATATCGACCATAACCTTGTCCCCGTATCCATATTTGGTTCATGACCATTTTGGAGTCAAGTTCTCTTGGAATTTGATATGAGCCTTTATGTGGATATGTCCCTAAATGATTTGTTCCTAAACGTACCTCTCGATTTCCACATAAACGTTAATGGATCTCCCATAAAGATCCAATAATATGGCGACTCTCTACTTTGCACCATTCATGGATCCATTCGAAACATGTCAAATCCTACATTCTCTTAGTCAATTTTTTCCTTCAAACGACGTCCTATAAGGATTAGGCCTCGAGGGGTAGATGTGTGAAAAATGAACTCATATTGTTGACTTAAAATATCGAGATTGACTTTACGATATGCATCTCAAGCTTAAAAATCGAGATTGACTTTACAATATGCATCTCACGCGCGTCCTATTTAATTATCTCTTTCTCGTGTGATGTTTAGATACACCTATTAAAGGGAACCCCAAAATTTTGTATCAGTGTTTATAATCCAACCGATGGTGTTATTTTACAAAATAAACTTTTAATAAAGTAATTAATTACAATATTTTTTTATAAGTAATTTCGCACAAACTCAACTTTACATTCTTGTGTGCTTTAGTATTCTTCATTTATCTCTTTCATTTAGTGAAACTCAAATTGTTTATAAATATATATATATATATATATATATATATATATATATATATATATATATATATATATATAGAGGAAGGCTCTCGTGAGAACACTTACTTACGGTGAGAACACTTTCTATAATGGCATTATCGTAATTTTTATAAACAAATACCCAATTTGATTATTATTTCCCCATATTTTTTTTCATATTTTCGGTGCTCTTTCTCTCTCTTCAATTCCTCTCTCTCTTCCGTTTTGGAACACCACCACCATCCGGCGATTTTCAGTCGTAGCCACCACCGCATTCGGCCATTGCAGCTCTACCTCCGACCGTTGCCTCTCGATAATCGTCGCTCGCCGGTCGTTATTTCATTATTTCTGGTGCTCATCATCTCTCTTCAATTCCTCCCTCTCTCTTTTTCGAACACCACCAACTTTCAGCCACGCCTCTCGCTGCCGCCGCCGCCACCGCTGCTCCCTCTCGCCGGTGGTTGTGGTTCGCGAATCAGGTAAACACAATTTTCAGTTCAGCAATTCTCATTCGATCCTTCGAAATCGAAATCGAGTTTAATCCGCTCTCTTCTCGATCTGTTTGGTTAACCTGATTCAAATAATTAGAAATTAAAATCTATTTCAAAAATTAGAAATTAAAATCGATTTCAAAAATTAAAAATTAAAATCGATTTGAATCGATTTCTCAATTCCAAAATTAAAATCGATTTTCAGGAGTTTCAATCTCGCCGGTCGCCGGTCGTAGCAAGTCGGCGCCGCTCATACCTCACCGGCGACGTTGACGTCTCCTCCTTCCTCCTCCAATTCCTCAATTTATCCGAATTCATGTTTTAAATTAATCCGAAATTTATCCGGATTCATGTTCTAAATTTCAATATTTATCCGGATTCATGTTCTACATTCCAATTCCAATTCCTCAAATCAGATTGATGTTCTAAATTTATACGGCGACTCAGTCGAATGAGGGTGGAGTGGCGGTGAAGATGGAGGTAGATGTTGAGGATAGAGACAGAGAGACGACTGTGAGGGAGTTTGGAGAGCTGTAGTAAAGTTTGGAGAGGTTTATGAGCTGGAAATTAAACAGGAATGGAATTGGAGACGTAGAGGATATAGTTGGCTAAAGAATTGGAGCTTTAGAGTCAGATTAGAACATGCTTGAATTAATTTAGAACACGAGCTTAAATTTTTAGAACATGTATATATGTTTATGTGTTGACTAGGTTCTCATGTTCTAAATTTAGAACATGCTTGAATGGATTTAAAACATTCTTGAATAAGTTTAGAACATGCTTGAATAAATTTTAAATACAATGAATAAAGTTAGAACATGCTGAAAGTTTGAATAAATTTAAAACTTGCTTGAATAAATTTAGAACATGTTTGAATGGATTTAGAACAAGCTTGAATAAATTTAGAACGTGGTTGAATAAATTTAGAACATGCTTGAATAAATTTAGAACATCGTTGAGTAAATTTAGAACATGCTTGAATAAATTTAGAACATGCTTGAATAAATTTAGAACATGCTTGAATAAATTTAGAACGTGGTTGAATAAATTTAGAACTTGGTTGAACAAATTTAGAACATCGTTGAATAAATTTAGAACATGCTTGAATAAATTTAGAACATGCTTGAATAAATTTAGAACGTGCTTGAATAAATTTAGAACATGAGCTTACAAAATTTAGAACATGGTTGAATAATTTTAGAACATGCTTGAATTAATCTAGAACATGAGGTTAAAAATTTAGAATATGGTTGAATAATTTTAGAACATGCTTGAATTAATCTAGAACATGAGGTTAAAAATTTAGAACATGGTTGAATAAAATTAAAACATGCTTGAATAAATTTAGAACATGGATGAACCAATTTAGAATATGGTTAAATAAGCTTAGAACATGGTTGAATAAATTTAGAACATTAGTTTGAAAATTTAGAACATGCTTGAATAAATTTAGAACATGAGCTTACAAATTTAGAACATGGTTGAATAATTTTAGAACATGCTTGAATTAATCTAGAACATGAGGTTAAAAATTTAGAACATGGTTGAATAATTTTAGAACATGCTTGAATTAATGTAGAACACGAGGTTAAAAATTTAGAACATGGTTGAATACAATTAAAACATGCTTGAATAAATTTAGAACATGGCTGAACCAATTTAGAATATGGTTAAATAAGTTTAGAACATGGTTGAATAATTTAGAACATGAGTTTGAAAATTTAGAACATTGTTAAACAAATATAGAACATAGAGAGTGTAAAAGTGTTCTCACCATAAGAAGTGTTCTTACATAAGGAGGTGTTCTCACCGGATCCCTCCCCTATATATATATATATATATATATATTATATATATATATATATATATCAAACTCCAAAGGTCCTTCATTATAACCTTCTTAGGTACTACCTAATTGTTTAGGCGTGTCTAATTAACACTGTTGCTTTTATGTCACTAACAATGGGTTAGGTTAGGTTGGGTTGGGTCGGGGGTGTTGAGTGTATGTTTTAGGACCAACTCAACAAAAAACGTAAGCTGATGGTTGAAGTCCCATTATTAGTTTTATATTCTATCACGTCCCATCACATGAAGTCTTTTGGGCTTGAAGTGTGGATGCAACATAGGCGTCACGTTGGCTCTGATACCATGTCAAAGGACCAACTCAACCAAAAACTTAAGCTTATAGTTGAAGTCCCAAAATTAGTTTTATACTCTATTAGTGTGGAACCTTTCAATCTGCTAGAAACTTAGAATGCTCCTCCAAGAGTAGCTAGTCTTAGGTTATGCTAGAGTACGTGTATTAATTTAAATGCGAAGGTGAACAAACACGAACTCACCTGTTTGATTGCAAGACCGGCCACAATACATACACATTTGCAAGTTACACAAAGTAAAAGGACTACGCATATAACGATCGAGGCAGTTTTATTCGTATATTAAACCAACTATGTGGTATGCATACAATGTTACATAATAACATTGTGCTGCCTCTAAAAAGTAATAACGTTCTTAGTAGTAAATAGTCATGCGTCCACACAATATTATGGTGTAAGTATCTGGCATAGGGTGGACCATGTTATACATATTGCATTCACATGAAATCTGCATAAATCATATTTGCGTGAATCGCAGCCTTCATTGAAGTTCGAGAAAGAGCGTCATAGTACGTGAAAGACGAGGAGGCTTCGTCGAGTTCCTTTTCAACCTTTTCCCAATCAATGTGACGAAACTTCTCCATAAGGCCACAGTATCCATAGGTCTGCATACATACATTATACATAAATACATACATTGTTAGATATAGTCTTCACTTTGTATTTGTGGGAGTATTCTCCCATATACTAGTAGAAGAAATATGTTGTTTTGCATAATACTACGTATATCTTTAAATATATCAATGTGCTACCTATATTGAATATGATATGAGCTTAAGATATTGGGTCAAGTAGAGCATTGAGCTTGGCGTGCTAGTATTATAATATAATATGATTTTCGTTTTAATTAATTATAAATGTTAATAGGATATTATCAAAGAGGCGGTTGTTGAGTAACCATCAAATTCATTTCCTTTATTCTTATGCGGTAGATTAACGCTAATTATGTTTTTACGACATGTTCATGAGAATGGTTGAGTTTGTTGTATTAGATTAGCTTTGAATCCCATCAACAATATAGTGAGGATTAATATTATCCTAAGGACAGAGATTAACTCGTCCTAATCTAATTTATGTAATTTTCATTATTGTATAGTTTCTAAAAAAAACATGGCATACACACAATATTGTTTATTGTACCCTAGCAAAAAAAAATGTTGTTATCCATCATTGAACACATGACCTCCCATATATTAATGTAAAATTTTATCGCTCCAACGATACAAGTTATGGTTCTAAGCCAATTAAAAAAGAAAAAGTAATACTTAAGAAACAATTTGTTTAAGTAACAAACAGAAAAGTAATACGTAGTACTAAGTTATTTGAGTATTTTAATGTCAAAATTTATGTATTTGAGTAACAATTTATGATAACAATTTGTTTTTAATTTTTGTTCATTTACTCAAATCATATACCTTTTTCTAGAAATGTATTTAGAGTAAAAATAAAATCGTGAAATTAATAGAGAAAATAAGAGGAAAAAAATGTAGCGCTTTATTTTAGCTAATCAAATGTGTTTTTTTTCCCTTCAAAATGTATTTCGAATTTGCAACTCAATACAACATTGTAAGTTATTTTATTTTTTTTTATAAGTGAAGTAGTATAAAAAAAATAAGTTTTACACAAATAATGTACAATAACCAAAATTTTGTTTATCGATGGTTGGTTAACCATTTTTATTCTTAAAATACATATATAAACAAATTACATATATTATTCTCAAATTGCATATATATATATATATATATATATATATATATATATATATATATATATATATATATATATATATATATATATATATATATATATATATATATAATAATTAAGTAACACTCTGGGACTCGCCCGGACCACTAACTAATTTTTATACTTCATATGAGACCGTCTTATATTAATTATAACTAGTGTGTGGCCCGGGCGTTGCCCCGGTTTCTTACTTTTATTCGGGTTTATTTATTTTTTAAATATGTGCACATATAGATGGAGTCTTCGTCGACATCAAATGACATCGAATCACGGTGGTGACACAAGATTAGTGGTCGATCAACAACTTTCCCAAAAATATGAAACCCCACATTCAAAAATAAAAATAAAGTTGGATACTTTTCTTCAAATTTAGTTGATTTATTACACCGTTTTTTGTTTTTTGTTTTTGAGGCTTAAGCTAGAAAAGTAATAACGGAACATTTATAAAATTAAGTAATCATTATTTTATTTTTTACATTCACTTTTATTTAATGTATTATTTAACGTCAAAAGAATATATATGTTTATGTAGAAAGGTGTAACATAAGTTATAGTTGGCTAAAATGGTAAGAAGTGTAACTTTTAACAAAGAGGTCTAGTGTTGGATCATTGTTACAATATTTCCTTTTAATATATTAATATAGATGACATACGTACGTACCTTTCTAATGTGTTTTCCTTCAGTGTAAGAGTCAGACCAGGCCAAGAGAAAACCATATTGATTCAAAATATCTTCACCAGTACTGAGAGAATACACCACAGCAGTCTTGATGCCATTCTCCCTTTTCTCAGTTTGTACGAAACTGGCTGATTCTTCGAGAACAGCCGGATACTTAGTATGGAAATCCCCAGACCATATCTTGTCAGTATGAAGCTTCATAGGTTTCTTGCTGGTGTTATTGTTGTATAACCAACCTCCAAATATCATCTCATCTTGTGGTTTCCCTTCTTTGGCTTGCTTCATTAGCTCATTCAGTGCTGCTTCCTCCTTCCTCGCCACAGCCTGACTTGAAGCCATTCTTACCTACGGAGTAGTTAATTGCAGTACTTACTCGATCTCTACCTGCACATTTAACATGTACGTTCAAAATTATTAATAAACTAACTCTGCATCTTGCAAATTTAGTTTTATTATTATATATGCAAACACATGCATATATGTACATGCAAATTCTTGTCTGAAAGTTAGCCATACCACATACATGACATGTCACTTATATATGTCCTATCCAATTGCAACTGTTATGGTACGAGTTAAGTATGTGTCATACATATGATCCGATTATACACGTGATCATGTGAATTATAACAAAGGAAAAAAAGATTTAATACCTACAGTAGATAATTAAACCAGTACAATCCACGGATTCAAGCTAGTACGTGTAAATGTGTAATAGGGAGTAGTACGTAGAAGAAAGGAATGTACGTACCTTTTAGTTACTTGAAGAGAAGATAGTAGATAACTTGAGTTATTGAAATTTGCACGAATTCCCTATTTATGGAATGGATGCTCTAACAAACAAACAAAGGTTCACCAATTTGCTTTTGAATTTTGCTAATTATTAAGTTTATCCACCTCTTGCTTTCGAGTTATGCGATTCTTCACTTTTCATCATGGAGAACGTGATTCATCAATACATATATAAAGTTTATGCTGTCTGATAGAATATAAAACTAATCTTGGAACTTCAACCATCAGTTTAAACTTTTGGTTGAGTGTTGGTCCTTTGACATGGTGTTAAAGCCAGCGTGACGCAAAGGTTGCAGGTTCAAATCTCATCCACCCCTCCTTTCAAAGTGGAATATTTTGCGCTGGGTATGAGGAAGCCTACGTTCCATCCACCTTTCAAGCCCAAAAGGACTTTCATCTGAGGGGGCGTGATAGAATATAAAACTAATCTTGGGGCTTCAACCAAAAGCTTAATTAAGCTGATGGTTGAAGACCCAAGATTAACTTTATACCCCATCACTGCTGTTGATCATTAACAAAATTGTATAGTGAACTATATGCGACATTTAAGCCTTGTCACAATTTTTTTTTTATTGTTACCACCTAGTTCACCCTTAGGGCTTTCCGGATTCGGGGCGAGTTTTAGGTGGATAGGTTTCATTCCCCTCCCAATTGTTTTTGCGGGGGATCGAACACGCGGTTCTTCCTACCAAGTTCAGCCACAATCATCACTGAACCAACAAACAATTGGTAGCCGTGTCACAATGATGACATGATATGCTTATGTGTCATGATTTAAATTGGAAACTAAAATATTTAACTTATATAACCTATTATACATATTTCAAAAAAGGTAAAAGAATCTTAATATTCTAATTTGTTTCCTTAGGAAGCTTCTTTATATCGACTACCTTATTTACATATATTCATTGTAAAAATATTGCATTGATAATAAAAATATTATTATGATACATAGCATACGCAGCGCCTATTTATACAAATTAAACTCCTACACATAAAATTGCGATAACTAAACATTTTTTTCGCAACTTACGACCTTTATCATCACCCATTTTGAATAAAGTGATTGGAGTAGCCTCTCGGCGTTATAAAGTAAACACCTCTCTCTTCTAGTATCAATTTGAGACAATTATATGTGATATTTTATGGCGCTAGATCTTAACAAATATCTACGTGTAATGTAATGTTATATGGCATTGCCATCTTGGCTATGTCACTCCATTTATTGCTGGAAAAAAAAAAACTTTTATGCCACTTCCAAAAAATCATAGCACATTCACTATAAAATAATCATTCTAAAAAATAGATATTTCATCTCTAAGTAGTCCAAATCTGTCTCAAAATGATGATTAGAGACGGATTTGAGATGGAAATAGAGCGTTCCTATGGAGGACGTCTCAAAAATTTTGAGACGAAATTTTTGCAAATCCATTACAATTTTGAGACGAAAATTTGAAACTTCAGGTACAATAACATCTCAATTTTAATTTAGAGGCAAAATTTTAACAATCCGTCTCAAGTTTGAGATGTTTATAGTATCCGTTTCTAATAATGCAAAATTTTGTAGTGATTGGTATGGGCATCTTACATATACACGTGCTTTTAAAATAATCAAGAATCTAGTTCGATCATACCCCACTAGAAAACTATTGAATTGTATATCTAGTTCATGGCTTAATTAACACCATTTTCATGGTTGGTTGCTTACTTAATTAATATTTGTAATTGTTAATGATTTTTTTTTTTTTGAAACAATGGCATCTTATCTTCTCTTTTTCTAGGAAACAATGGCATCTTATATTCGTACGTTCTTCTTTCCTTTTTATCAAAATAAAAATCCAATTCGTATACCCTGCTACAAATGATAGAATAAGTTATAAAAAATAAATATTTCGAGAATCGGTATCGAGTTCTTGCCCCCTATTTTGTTCCAAACTTTTACATAAGACGTTATTTTATATAAGACCTGTAGGAACATATAGATGCATAAAGCGGAATTTCAGGAAACAATTTCCTAACATCTATCACAGGATCTCATGCATAACAATAGTATAGATCAGATTAAGTCGAAAGAATAATCACCTTTGAAGCGTGTTCTCCCGTTCGTATGCAAGCTTCGAAGATCTTAGAGCCCCACTTGTTGCTCCTCTACTCAGTCCACAAGCACGAATTGAATCCCACGTATGCTAGTACGGAAGAGAACGATCACAATCTGTCTCTTGCTTTGTTTGGGATGTACGGCGTTTAGAGAATGACAGTTAGGGTTTTGTGTTTGCTTTTTGTGTCAGATATTCAATTCACGTAGTTACTGAATCCCTGACATTATAACTATTATAATGTTTAGGGCTTTTAAGTTAACACAAAGCCCAACCTTATTTCTCTTAGCAAGCCGGTTGCCATAGGATCTTTTGGGCCCATTCCAATTAGTTCTTATATGTGTGACCTTATAGGATTAATATATTTTAGTTGTAGGTCCAATCAATATTGTCCTACTAATCACATTTATTCTCTAGCAAGCAAATATGATTACTTAAAATAATTAATTTATTATCTTCATAATTAATTCCTATTTATATTTAGTAATTGTCGGAAATGTCTAAGGACATAATTCCTTCAATCTCCCACTTGTCCGAAGACAAGAACGCAATGCTAAATTCCTTAAGTCTCTTAATGCCAAAATTTGATAACACACTGTTATTCTCAAATTCTAGTTTCTTGATCACCGAGTTCGAACTGTTCAAATAAAGATTAACTTTTAATCCCATTCCGCATGACCATGCAATTTTCAGTTCTCGCTCATCAAGAGGCCCAGACACCATTCCTATCAAATAGGAGGACTTATTCACTCTTGTATGACCATAACTCCCACTCAATTCTTAGCCCACATGATCACTGCCTTTATAACCTCCTTTTACGGCGCGGCGTTTAACAGCGTCAAAGTTAAACTAATTGTCTCGTGGTTATTAAGACATACTCATGTCTAAGGAATCCACTAAATATAGAAGTTTGATTCTACTTTTAGAATCTAGTTAGGTCAAGTCTCAATGCATCAAGTATACATCCATATAATCAATTAGACATCCCTATGTCTCCATAGCCCATGGAACTGCACTATCAATTAATTACATGCTAGTCTTCACATAAATCACTTATGTCCAATTTAGTGATTTAGACTAGGGACTTAATAAGTTGTGATTTCAGTTCACTTTATAGGGTTCCATTATCAAAACGTTTTCGATAATCCTATTTGAAGACACAAGTTATTTGGACATTTTATTTAATACTAAACCAAACAATTAAATAAGAATGAACTTTTATTGATAAACATTCAAAGCATAATAAATGTCTTTACAATTGTAAACATAAAGTAAACAAACTAAAGCCATTCTCCCATATGCCTAAGCCCCATAGACCTAGTATGACTCTCATGCTTAGGTTGAGCAAGCGGTTTAGTCAGAGGATCAGCCACGTTATCCTCAGTATGAACCTTGCTTACTTTCACATCCCCTCTTTCAACGATCTCTCGAATAAGATGGAATCTCCTGAGCACATGTTTGGATTTTTGGTGCGATCTGGGTTCCTTGGACTGGGAAATGGCACCATTGTTGTCACAATACAACTCAATGCCATTTTCAATGCTAGGAACTACACCAAGTTCACTAATGAACTTTTTGATCCAAACAGCTTCTTTTGCTGCATCACTTGCTGCAATATACTCAGCCTCTGTTGTAGAATCTGCGATGGTACTCTGCTTAGAACTCTTCCAGCTCACAGCCCCTCCATTGAGACAAAATATGAAATCAGATTGTGATCGGAAATCATCTTTGTCACTTTGGAAGCTTGCATCGGTGTATCCAGTGGCAACCAACTCATTATCTCCACCATAGACCAAGAAATCATCCTTAGTCCTTCTTAAGTACTTAAGGATATTCTTTGCTGCCATCCAGTGCGCCTCTCCTGGATTTGACTGGTATCTGTTGCACATACTCAAAGCATATGCAACATCTGGTCGAGTGCATACCATGGCATACATAATGGACCCTACTGCAGAGGCATAAGGAACATTACTCATGCGCTTGACCTCATCAGGTGTCGAAGGACACTGAGTCTTGCCAAGTGAAATGCCATGTTGCATGGGAATGAAACCTCTTTTGGAGTTTTCCAGCTTGAACCTTGCAAGAACCTTATCAATATAAGTCTCTTGGCTAAGTCCAATCAGCCTTTTGGATCTATCTCTATGGATCCTTATTCCCAAGATGTATTCAGCTTCACCTAGGGCTTTCATGGAAAAACAACTTTTAAGCCATTCCTTGACTGACTCAAGCATGGTCTTGTCGTTTCCTATGAGAAGTATGTCATCCACATACAAGACCAAGAAAGCAATACTACTCCCACTCAACTTCTTGTATATACAAGATTCCTCTTCATTTCTGAGGAAGCCAAAAGATTTGACTGCCTCATCAAATCTGAGGTTCCAACTCCGGGATGCTTGCTTAAGCCCATAAATGGACTTCTTAAGCTTGCAAACTTTTCTTGGACTGTTTGGATCTTCAAAACCTTGTGGTTGTGTCATGTACACATCCTCTTTCAAGAACCCATTCAAGAAAGCGGTTTTGACGTCCATCTGCCAGATCTCATAGTCATGAAAGGCAGCAATCGCAAGAATTATCCTAATGGATTTCAGCATGGCTACTGGTGAGAAGGTTTCATCATAGTCAATACCATGAATTTGTCTAAAACCTTTTGCCACTAGTCTTGCCTTAAAGACATCAATGTTTCCATCTTTGTCCTTTTTCAGTTTGAAAATCCATTTGCAACCTATGGGTTTAACCCCATCAGCCAAAGCAACCAAGTCCTATACTTGATTTTCAAACATCGAATCCATTTCGGATCTCATGGCTTCAAGCCATTTCTCGGAGTCTTGACTCGTCAAAGCATTTGTGTAGCTAGTAGGTTCCTCATGTTCTAAAATCTCTATTTCAGAACTTTCAGTCAAAAGGAAATCAATATATCTCTTTGACGGAATGACGGTCCTACTAGACCTACGTTGGGGAACAACAGGAGAAGTTTCCACCTCATTAGGTTGAGGGACTTCGCATGGATTATCTCCAAGTGGGACGGTAGAAGGCGCGTGAATGGAATGCACCGCCTCCTGAGCATTTTCATGTTGGGTCGTCTCTGACGAGGTGTGAGCCTCATCCATTTGTTGCTCATCTCGAATTTCTTCGAGATATACATTACTCCCACTTGTTTTTCTGGAAATAAACTCCTTTTCCAGAAAGACACCATCGCGAGCAACAAACACTTTGTTTTCGCTTTGGTTGTAGAAGTAGTATCCCTTAGTCTGTTTTGGGTAACCCACAAAAAGACACTTATCGGACTTGGGTGAAAGCTTATCAGAAAGTAAACGTTTTACATAAACTTCACAACCCCATATCCTTAGAAAAGACAATTTCGGAACTTTTCCAGTCCACATCTCATATGGCGTCTTTTCTACTGCTTTGGACGGAGCTCTGTTGAGTGTGAATGCCGCTGTTTCAAGCGCAAATCCCCAAAATTAGGCAGGAAGGTTAGCAAGACTCATCATGGACCGAACCATATCTAATAAAGTTCTATTCCTTCTTTCGGAAACCCCATTCAACTGTGGTGTCTAGTGGAGTCAATTGCGAAAGTATTCCACAATCTTTCAAATGATCACCAAACTCTTGAGATAAATATTCACCACCACGATCGGATCGCAATGCTTTAATTTTCTTTCCAAGTTGGTTTTGTACTTCATTTTGGAATTCCTTGAACTTTTCAAAGGATTCCGACTTATGTCGCATGAGGTAAACATATCCAAATCTGCTCACATCATAAGTAAAAGTAATGAAATACCCGTACCCTCCCCTAGCCAAAGTACTCATAGGTCCGCAAACATCAGTATGTATGAGGGCTAAAAGATCATTGGCCCTTTCACTTGAGCCTGTGAAAGGAGACTTTGTCATTTTCCCCATTAAGCAAAACTCACATACTTCAAATGATTCAAAATCAAATGATTTGAGAATTTCATCCTTATGAAGTTTCTCTATGCGCTTTGAGCTTATGTGGCCTAATCGACAATGCCATAGGTAAGTAGGGTTCAAATCATTTGGTTTGTGTTTCTTGTTTTCTATGTGATAGATATGGTTTTGTAAGTCTAGTACATACAAACCATTTGATAATTTAGCAGAGACATAGAACATACCATTCAAATATGCTGAACAACAATTATTCATAATTTGAAATGAAAAACCTTCCGAATCCAAAATCGGAATAGAAATTATGTTCTTGGTAATAACTGGAACGTAATAACAATTATAAAGTTCTAATATTAAACCAGAAGGCAAGCGTAAACTATAATCTCCTACAGCTAAAGCAGCAACTCTTGCTCCATTGCCTACTCGGAGATCCACTTCGCCTTTGCTCAAGCTCCTACTTCTTTTTAGTCCCTGCACATTACCAATAATGTGAGATCCACAAGCGGTATCAAATACCCAAGAAGCAGTTGCAGCTAAATTAACTTCTATGACATAGATACCTGAAGTTAAAGCACCAGTCTTCTTATCCTCCAGATACTTGGGGCAGTTCCTCTTCCAATGACCAATCTTGTGGCAGTGGTAGCACTCATGTTGAGCAGCTACCTTAGCCTTGGGAGTGGCCTTTGGCTTGGTTGAAGAGTTCTCATTGGCAACTACCTTGCCCTTGTTCTTCTTCATGGGAGCCTCTTTCTTCTTGAAATGCTTACCTTTACTAACCATTAGAACATCCTTAATTATGTTTAGGTTTACTTGGTAAGTTTCTCTCAGCCTGAATTAGTGAACCATGCAACTCTTGCAGGGTAGCCTCCCTCCTTGCATGTAGAAGTTTAACTTAAAGTTATGAAAATCTTCAGGCAAGGATCTGATGACTATGTCAGTTGCCAGGTCCTTAGGATAAGGGAAGCCCAATTTCTCCATGGTCTGAAAATGTCCAATCAAATCGAACACATGCGGACCAACGGGCTTCCCCTCTTCCAACTTGGAATCCAGAAGTTTGCAGTTTGCTTCAAATCTCTCCAATCTAGCGTTTTTCTGAAACAAAGTTTTCAGTTGCTGGATTATGCTGTAGGCATCCAGACCATCAAAACGTTTTTGATACTCTGGTTCCATGCAAGCAAGAATCAAGCATGTTACTTGCAGGGAGTTATCCTCTAGAGTTTGTCTAGCTCGCCTTTGAGCTGCAGTAGCATTTTCTGGCAGGGGTTCAGGGAGAGGATTGTCAAGAACACTTTCTTTTCCTTCCGCTCCGAGAACAATTCTCACAGCCATTTGCCATTGTAGGAAGTTGGTAGCATTCAGTTTGTCTTTTTCAATTAGAGGGCGCAAGTTAAAAGTAGAGTTGTTGTTTGCACCAGACATGATAACTACAATAAAAGGTAAAGCAAGATTCAATATAATGTTTATCAAAAGTAGCAATTAAACAAATTCAATTCACTACTACCCTTTATTCAAAATTAGAAATCCCCATTGAATAAAGAATTAACCAAGATCCCCTCCCACTACAATCAAACGGACTTTGGCCCTGCTACTTTAATTTATAGTATTCGAGGTAAGTAAACATTTTACTAATTATAACTGATTATAACTCTTGGTAGACAGGTTAACAACTCTTTGTATTTTCCTATCTCTTAGCTTCAAAACCCAAAACTTTGTCTTTTGATAGTTTTGTTGAGTTAAACCAAACATTAACATGTAAGTTTCAAAAACCTACCCTACTATCCCCGGAATTATAAGCAACACCCTGCTTTGGCAGAACCTATTACTCATGATCTAAGGCTTTATAGGTGTTGTATGGAAAAGCACATAAACTCAATATTATTTGGGACCTAAGTTTACTATGTTGGTTAATTAAAAGTGAACACATTGCTTTAAATAACCACATACATAAACTCAATAAGCATTTTAAGGCAATATAAAATGCATAAAAATAAATGTGATCCTAGTATGGCCCCTAAAAAATAAGCTCAAATCTTTTTGGGTTTCTGTTCATCTTTCTTGGATCTCCATCCTTGAATTTCTGATTGAACCTTCTTACTCCATCGAGCTCATAATACGAACTTTATAATCTAATTTAAGTTTTAAATTAAATTACAACAATACAGAACGATGCGCAGATCGTATTTCAAAATTTACAAGAATACAAAACGATACGCAGATCGTATTTTCTATCCTGTTTTGGGCCATACTAGTCACTCGCCTGTAACAAGATATCATATATATTCCATACACGCATATAATATCAAACTATATTAAACACAAATTATTTACTTATTAACTGTTAATAAGCAAATAACTTTTCCAAAATAATTATAAAAACTTAAACAATTTAAGTTTAACATTACTTAGGAAACTTTATTATTTTAATTCAATTACTTATTTAAATATGGCTAGAATAATCTCATTAATCTTTAATTTGCATTAAAAGGAAATTTATTGATTTATGCTCAACTTAGAAAATATAATTTTCCAAAAAAATAAAAATATTACCAAAACTGATTTTTGGGAAATTTATTTAATTTATAACGGTTATTTAGGGAACTTTTCAAAATTGGACCTTGATTAGGAAAATCAGATTTTCCTTAATGCATTGTGAACCTGATTTACAAAATTCTCTTTTTTTTTATATTTTTTTATTTTAAATGTAACTGCAGTAGAAATCGCAGGCCGACGCAGTAGAAATCGCTGTTGGCAAATGCGTCATGTTTAAGGGGCCGCCGGTAGAAACCGTCATGTAGAAACCGTCACCTCGCCGGTCGACGCAGTTAACCAGACCATGCGATAAACGCCGACAGCAGAAGGCCAACAGCGATGGCCCGGAAGTCCGGATTCTGGACAGCAACCACCGCACGTCGAACGTGCGTGGTGTTGCTCTGCAGCAGGTCGCCGCTGCCCGACCGTCGCCTTTAGCAACCCTCCACCGTGGCTCCACCGTCGCAGGTGGGGCCACCCAGCCATGATGGGTTGTTCTATTTAAATTTTGGTAACAATTACCTAAATTAAATTAATCTTTATTCAACTTTTGTTAAAGATTAACAAAATTAATTAGGGTTTAATTATCCGAAAATAATGCTAGAAATTTTGAATAAATCAACAAACCTTAAACTGAATTTTAGGGTTGTTAAGAATCAGATTTCAATTTATAATCTTTATTAAAATTAAATCTAATAAGAATTCAAGATTCAAGGAATAATTATCTCATTTTATTCAAATAATTCAGAAAATAACAATTAAAATCCGAAAAATTCGAATTAAATTATTAGGAGGTTCTATTGAATTTTCTTAACAAATAAAATCAAAAATTTTAATTGTTATCCTTAAATTTTATGATTAATCGAATTAAACATAAAAATTAACCAAATTCAATGATTAATATACAAAAATTCCGAAAAATAGTTAAAAAATTACCAAAAAAATTCGGCTTTTGTATAAAAAATAGGACATGATCAGTAGATTTATTTAAAAATTAAAAATCAAATCTTTAATTGTTAACAAATTATTTTCATGATTAATCTTATTAACCAATAAATAATTTAAAAACTGACGAATTTAATTTTAAAAAATCCGAAATTTTTTATGTGATATTAACTGTTAATTCCAACCTTAGGTTAAAATTTTCGGAATTTTATAAATTTATTTTGAGCAAAAATTAAATAAATCACGATTTATTAATTCCAATCAATTAATATCATATATTAATTTTGCAAATTCAAGCCATAAATAAATCTTCCCTTAATTGAATCAAAATAATAATGTTGCATACAATCATGATCATAAAATATTATGCAAGAGGCTAAAACTGATACCACTGTAGGAACATATAGATGCATAAAGCGGAATTTCAGGAAACAATTTCCTAACATCTATCACAGGATCTCATGCATAACAATAGTATAGATCAGATTAAGTCGAAAGAATAATCACCTTTGAAGCGTGTTCTCCCGTTCGTATGCAAGCTTCGAAGATCTTAGAGCCCCACTTGTTGCTCCTCTACTCAGTCCACAAGCACGAATTGAATCCCACGTATGCTAGTACGGAAGAGAACGATCACAATCTGTCTCTTGCTTTGTTTGGGATGTACGGCGTTTAGAGAATGACAGTTAGGGTTTTGTGTTTGCTTTTTGTGTCAGATATTCAATTCACGTAGTTACTGAATCCCTGACATTATAACTATTATAATGTTTAGGGCTTTTAAGTTAACACAAAGCCCAACCTTATTTCTCTTAGCAGGCCGGTTGCCATAGGACCTTTTGGGCCCATTCCAATTAGTGCTTATATGTGTGACCTTATAGGATTAATATATTTTAGTTGTAGGTCCAATCAATATTGTCCTACTAATCACATTTATTCTCTAGCAAGCAAATATGATTATTTAAAATAATTAATTTATTATCTTCATAATTAATTCCTATTTATATTTAGTAATTGTCGGAAATATCTAATGACATAATTCCTTCAAGACCGCCTAGTCATCCAATCTTCCACGTAATTGCTGGCGTTAGCATGTTGTCAACATTTAAAAAAAAATATACACTATTTTCTAATTTATTTTTCATTTCTTTTAACATTTTCTGTCTCTTCCTTATTTCACGTATCCCAAAATGCTTCTTTGATCATTAATATCTCTAATTGCGTGTAACTAAAAATTATAAAAAATTGATATTTGGAATCCTCACATTGATACGAATTTAACAAGATCTCACTTGACTATGTTTGTTTTTATACTTCCTCCGTCTTTTAATACTCGCAACGTTTGTTATTTCACGTATGCCAATGCACCACTTTGATCATTTATATCTTAAATTCTCTTTATGCAAAAATTATAAAAAGTTGATATTTTGAAAATACACATTGAGACGAATCTAAAAAGATCTCACATGACTATGTTTTATTTTATATAAAAAACACTACGAATAGTCAAAGTAGATTATATGAATAGTGGGAAAAGTCCAAACATTGCGAGTATTAAAAGACGGAGGAAGTATAATGTGAACCGCGTCTCTTGTGAGACTAGTCACACCATCAACTTGATGGTGTGACGAGTGCGAAACCAATAGCGTACCTCCCCTAAAACTATATAAAAAAAGTAACAGATCTAAACTATAGAAGTAACATACCTAAACTAAAAAAGTACCTCCTCTAAAATTATATAAAAAAAAGGTAACATGTCTAAACTATAGAAGTAACATACCTAAACTAAAAATGTACATCCCCTAAAACTACTCCGTATAAAAAAAGTAACATGCCTAAACTATAGAAGTGACATACCTAAACTAAAAAAAGGTACCTCTCCTAAAACTACTCCGTATAAACAAAATAACATGTCTAAACTATAGAAGTAATACATAAACTAAAAAGGTACTTCCCCTAAAACTAATCTGTATAAAAAAAGTAGCATGTCTAAACTATATAAGTAACATACCTAAACTAAAAAGGTACCTCCCCTAAAACTACTCCGTATAAAAAAAAGTAACATGTCTACACTATAGAAGTAACATACCTAAACTAAAAAAATACCTCTTCTAAAATTATTAAAAAAAAAGTAACATGTCTAAACTATAGAAGTAACATACCTAAACTAAGAAAATATCTCCCCTAAAACTACTCCGTATTAAAAAAGTAACATGTATAAACTATAGAAGTAACATACCTAAACTAAAAAAAGTACTTCCTCTAAAATTATTAAAAAAAAAAAGGTAACATGTCTAAACTATAGAAGTAACATACCTAAACTAAGAAGGTATCTCCCCTAAAACTACTCCGTATAAAAAAGGTAACATGTATAAACTATAGAAGTAACATACCTAAACTAAAAAAAGTATCTCCTCTAAAATTATAAAAAAAAGTAACATGTCTAAACTATAGAAGTAACATACCTAAATTCGCAAGTGTGAGCTAGTCTCACCATCAGTTGATGGTGAGGACAAGAATTTGTCAATTTGAGTAATGTGAAAGAATAATTTTCAAATTTAGTTAATAAATAGGTCCAAAAAAGAAACGATACATCTATTGCGGAACGGAGGAAGTAGTTCTCAAGAACAAACCTCCTCGTGCATACGTAATATCTCAATTGTTATTGTTTTTTACTTTACTTTTTCCGTACCACCAACTTAGAGATCTTGGCTCCTCCACTGAAAAGACCAATGAGATTATAATGCAAATCATTTAAGATTATAATAACCTGGTCAAAACTCAAGAGCTATAGCTACTTTAATTAGTAAGTGAAAAAGAACTTCTTTATACTATTAAAAGACAGGAGACTTTGGTGGCAATAGAGTTCCGTATGATCACATAAACTATCAATATTGGCATTTGCAATTACTCAACTTTCACCACTTTGATTTTAAACATGTCATTTTTGCTAATCTTCCCTCAAAATCAGGCTTAATAGTTGCATAATTAAGTGTTATGCAAATAAAGGGTTTAAATGTTTAATTATGCTTAGCCCACACCCCAATTGTAGCAAAAGGGGACCAAGTCATGTCGTTCTCAATGTTAATGCAATGTTTTGGTTGAAATCATGCATTATTCCTAATTGTCAATACTAATGCTAAGGTATGTTGATTTTCTAATATGTCAATACTCAATAGTCAATCCGTACTAATGCTTAAGGTACTCCTGAATTACGAAAATTTATGTACGAAAATTTATGTAAGGCTAAGTTCGATCGTATGTGTTTAATTAAGTTCGAAAAAAATAAAAGGAACAATTAAAATAAATTATGATAAGTGAAAATCAGGTCAATGGAAGTAAAGAAGTGTCCCCTTCATCCCCATATATTTTACCGGATAACATGTTTACATTTAGTTTACTTATTTATTATATATTCTCTCAATTTATAAAAATCGCAATAGTTTGACTAACGCGTTTATAAATGTACAAGTTTGTCAAATAATTATGCAATTAAGTACAAGTAAAATTTATTAAAACTTGGTAACATCAAACTATATACGAAGTTATGACTACAAAAAAAAAAACAAAAAAAAAACATCATGCTTTACAGCTTTAGGCTCCGTTCTATTCAACTTATTTTGTCTGAATTTAACTGAACTTACCTTAATTTATCCGAACTTATCTGAACTTATTTTACGTAGAAAAAAAATTATTTTGTCTGAATTAAACTTTTTTGTGTGTGAAAATTTCTGAAAATAACATATTTTTTTACTAACCTTATATTACTCCATATCTAAACTTAACTGAAAGTCAAAATAAGTCGATCAAAATAGAGCCTAACATTAATACAAGATTACAGGAACAACAAAAAAAAGTCAAATTGTTACGATTATATGTGAGGGAATATTACGAATAAGAAGCAATGGCCTAATAGAGGAATTATGGATGGCCTGGGTCCTGGGCATTTACTTATTTGTGAAAGTTGACTCTTCAACTCGATATTTTTTTTGACGGAGAAAGAAAAATATTATTAATAATCAACCATATGACATCTACAATAATGAAATAGATCTGCATACCACATATTCAAAGAAATTACATAACTGTTAAAATTAAAACAATTACTCCTCTGCATCCTACACCACATCTCGTACTCCACCGCTTCTAGCTTGACGCGAGCAGTGATTTTCGATGTTTTTGCATCTTTTCAAGTAGAGCCCTTCGCAATCTGCGCACGAATTATTCTGATTGACGAGTTGAAGATAAACCCTAAACCTATACGAATCCAAATCTCATTCCCACTCTGAAACCCTAAAAAAATTCGCATCCATGGATGAGAATCAAGAACCTAGAAAACTCTATGAAAAACCAAAATAAAAAGGTAACAACCCAAGAATAAATTGGGAATAAATCAACGAAAAAAAAAAAACCAAAATAAGACAAAACAAAACATGAAGAGTAAACAATGAAAAAACAAAAAGGATCGAAAATAGTTCAATTTCCAAATAAATTGGACTATTACCGGCCTAAATGATAAAAAAACTGAAACATTACAAGATTTTAGAGGAACTCGATGTTGTATCTCAGTAATGACTTTTTATTTTCTTTGCGGGTCATACACAATTTGACTTTTCTATGGCGTCTAGTGAGATGGCCATATGCGCAGATTGATCAAGTTGGCCAGGTGGCTTGTGTCGCCTTAAAATCAATTATCGGCCCAGCCCGATCACAATATAGGACCCGCTACTCTATTAGGATATTATTGTAAGGTTTCAATCTAAATCCAAAAATGGTTGACTTTTACTCCTTTAACCATTACTTTGACTCTTAATATCTCTGATCGTGTGTAAGTAAAAATAATAAAAAATTAATATTTAGAAAACATTTATCGATACGAATCTAACATGACCCCACATGACTAAAATTTCATTACGTACGAATCACAAAAAATGGGCAAAGTCGTAGTGTGAATAGTGTAAAAAATAAATGGTGCGATATTTCCGGAACGGAGGAAGTATAATATTCATTAATTGAATTCTACTTAACTAAATTTATTGAAGCCGGAAATCACTAAATTGTGCCGGAACTGGTATCACCGGCTACCCACTTGGTAACAGGTCCTATAAACGAGAATCGGAACGGGTTATATGCGGTTCCTAAATTTTTGAATTGGACCTGGTTCAGGTCGAACTGGCGGGTCCTTAACGAGTTACGATACCAAGTTCAAGAACTGGTACCCAAAATTTCTGTCTCAAGTGACCAAGTCCTAAACCACATGCCCACGATTAAGGATGGACACGAACAGAACTGTTCGTGAACAACTCGGAATCGGTTTGATAAAAGTATTCATTTGTAAGTGAACCAAGTTTGAACTTAAATTTATGGTTCGATAACTAGACGAACTAAACTCAAACTCAATGGTGTTCGGCTCAAAAGCTCGTGAGTTCGTTAATATAAGAATAGTAATGTATATTTATGAGATTTTTATACTTCGTATATCGATAGTTTAATACCATTGTCTAAACTATCAAATAAATTACAAATAGAGGATAATATTTTACAAACTTGTCCAAGAAAAATACTATTATAATGTTAGATCAAGAAAATTATTAATATATTACTGACATGTTGGTAAAATATGGTTTATCAGTTTATCGAGTCTAGGCTCGAAAAAGCTCAAAACTCGATTCGAACTGGAAGAATTCTTATTAAGTTTGGCTCGATAAGGATTTTTAAGCTCGAGGTAATTCGAGCTCGAGTGCGAACTCGGAAACTTTTTACCAAGCTAAGCCGAGCCATATTAAAGTTCGGCTCAGTTCGGCTCGTGTCCACCTCTAACCACGACTACGAGTAAACTAGATGGTCCAAAAATAGTTTCAAGAATATGATACTAATATAATTTCATATATTTACATTAGTAATTTCCCAATTTGTTGAGCACTTCCCACCAAGAAATTTAAATGCTTGGATTTGTTTTTTCTCCCTTTATTAGAGAATCACTATTTACAAATAATAAAATGTCAACATCTTGCTTCAACCAATTATAAACTTTGATTAAGACATGTCAACTTCAGTTTGTATGTCATTTATTATTAAGGGACTATACCGATAACCATTTGTTTGATGAGAGTATGAAGATGTGTCAACATATCACATACGAAGTATGTAATAGCAAGTACATTTTTATGCACCTAACTTATCTCAAATTAATTGTGTGAACATTCATGATCAAACCTACTACTTGGAAACTATTGCCACTAATCTCACTATTATGTCTCTTTTTAAGCTTAATTAATCAAGAACTCTTCCCACTAATCTTTCCATGATAATCCTGAATTTACTACATTAATTATCCTCTTTGATCGATCTTGGATCAATCGATTTCTCATTCTATATACTACGTGCCAACATTATGTGTTTATTAGTATGTATATAGTAAATCTCATGTTATGTTGATCGCATGAAGTTTCTATGAGTCTAAAACTCTATCTATCTCTATACAACAGGTCATACCTGAATAAATTACTACCTTATACAAAAAACCCTTGTCCGTGCTACATAACATAGGTGTCGGATTCACTAATCAATTTTATATTAGTGTATATATAAGGAGTAGTACCGATCGGAGTACATAAAATGATAAAATGGTCATGCAATACTGTACTGAGTACTAATTATTTTCTATCAACAATTATTAACTTAAAACAGATTAGACCATTAAAGGGTTGTAGTCACGGTCAACATACATATAGGATGGGTATTTGGAAACTTAAAGTTGGTATATTTCTTAACATGATTTATTGAAAGATACAAGGGGTCACATAATATACGTCATTATATTAATTATTGATTATGATATGCTTATGATTGATAAATCTAGTCAATTTTACATCAAAACTTTCATATCAAGACTTGTTTGTTAAATTCAAAAAAACTATACGGCTGGAGTACGTAGTACTACGAAGTATTTCATCTGTTCTGTTTTAGTTGTAACATTTATTGTTCACTCCAATTTTTGTAATGCAAGTGGATATGTAGTAAATTATTAACTATGCTGCCATTTTTTAGATATAATTAGGAAAAATTGTGGGTTATTGAATATGGATGAGGTAGTTTGGTAAATTTAAGTGGGTAAAGTTGCCAAAAATAGAAGGTTACAACTAAAAAGAAACTATCCAAAATAAAAACGTCGCAACTTAATTAAAGAGGACGGAAGAATTATTAATTAACTATATTAACACGGTAGATTTTCGCTTTCTGCTGAAATTATTATGAATCATAGAGACAACAACAACACGTATTACGTGTACAGCTAAACATCAAGAAGCTCAAAAATGTCTTAATTAGTCTATTATGTAATATATGAAAAGTTCATATTAAGACTTCCATGATAACAACGGAGTACGTACATAGTAATAGGTATGTTTAAATTAATTACAATACTTATATTGTGAAACCATCAATTTTCATCACTAAGTCCATTGAATGTGAGAGATTGAAGAAAACTTAAATGGGAAATTACGGTTTAAAAAATCCCAAGACCTCAAAAAATAAAAATAAAAATATAAATCTAATAACTAGTCAATTTTGAAAAGCATATGATGTTACCTAAAAACATACTTGTATCATTGTATGTGTTCATACTTCAATTTTCGTAATTTGATGAAAAATACTATTCCATACTATGTAGATATGAAAGACCATTGTACAGTAATTCCGAAGAATATAAAGATACAAAATGTACAAAATTGATGCATCAGAATTTTAGTATTGGGTACTGAAGCTACCAATAAAGACATGAATTAGGAATATATAACTACAAATATATATATATATATTTTATTTGAAATTCATAGAATATATATGTACATACTCCGTATTTCATATTCATTTGGAATGTCACACTACTTTATACTATACTCCGTATACCTTAGTCATTTACTCCGTACTAATTTATGACATTATATTTATATAACCAGTCTTTTAAAACTAACATTACATATTTATACTCGGTATATATATATAATTGTATAGACATTAAAACTATGTTGTACGTTAATCCATAGTTTTAAAATTTAAACTAGCCATATACTGCTTTGCGTTCTATACATGAAAGAACATTCTGAAACGGAGGTAGTACTTAGCTTCAATTCTGTAGGTACTAATGAAATCGCAATGATCATCGTTAGTAGTTTGATCAAGCTAATGAAGAGGCAGGGGGATTCCAGTTGAGGAGTTCTTCGATCATTTGTAACGCAGCTTTATCTTCTTCACTCATATCACCTCCTCCTCCTCCTCCTCCTGCCTCTAAAACCGAGGACGAGGTCGAATTCGAAGAGGGGGATGATAATGGTGAACCATCATTATCAGACAAGACACTCGTATTAGTATTAGTATTAGTATTAGTATTAGTATTAGTAGTAGTTTGCTTTGAATTAACTATCGCAGATTTACCAAGTTCAACCCGCATAACCCAACTGGAGCTTGGGCAACTTCCGGCTCTCTTTTGCCACACACCAATGTGGGAGTTATCGGTGTCGAGTCGAAGACAAGTGAGTGAAGGAGAAGGATCCTTGCAATACTTTTTAAGCTTAGCACTAAGTATCTCTGATAATGCTGAGTTAAATGGAGTTGTTTGTTGCCCATTTGTACCATTACTATTTGATGAATTGTGCTTCTCTCTTGGGAAATTAGTCTTTGCATTTTGACCATTCATTAGTATTGCTGCTTGATCATATGCCTTTGCTGCTTCCTCTGCCGTCTCGAATGTTCCTAGCCACACCCTCTTCTTCCTACATTGGTGGTACAAAACCATTTTTTACATATATAATTACCACTAATTTATCCAAAATTGAACCTTTAATTAAAATTGTGACAAAAAAAAATGACATGTTACGGGGTATATATAGGTAAGGAGTACGGAGTAACTTACAATAAAGGGTGGCGGATTTCAGAAACCCAAGAGCCCCACTGGCGTTGCCTGACGCCTCTGAACTTCTTTGATGGAAGTACCATGATGAACAGTCGACTCTCTCTCTCACACTCTGCAACAATGCCTATGCTAAACAGACAGACCCAACAATCAAATGAGTTATTGATATTTTGCTCAGTCACTTGTTGCTCAAATATACTACTCCTATAGTCCTACCACACTTTAATTATAACCGTACTAGGGACAATATCGTAATTACACTCTAATTAGACAGACCAATGAAAAACTAGTAGTAACTAAAAATAGAAAAAAAGTATATTTTAGGATATGCGAATAAGCTACAAGCAGGGGCGGAACCAGAAATTATACATAGGGACGTCAAATTTCAACAAATATTTTTTATAACAGAAAATCAATTATAAAATCGAGGGAGCTAAGAATTGAACATTATATCTCCAAGAGGCTCTAATTTTTAAGGAAAATAACCACTTGAGCTATACTAGACATGTGCTTTTATAGTGCATATTTAATAGTTAAACATATCATGGGGGGTCATGACCCCCGCCTACTTCCCCTAATTCCGCCCCTGGCTACAAGGGCATACGAGTGATGAAAAAGAGAAATTTGAACATGGATTTAATCGTGTACACAGACTCTCAGTTTTAACAGTTAGGCTAATACAATCATTATTATCATTAATAATGGAACAAAATGATATATAGATGTGAGTTGTCGCCTTGTCGGTGGATTTGTATTGAGAAATAGGAGGGAAGAAATAATGAATAGGAGGGGAGAAATAATGTAAATTGTGTAGTACGTTGTGGGAAAAATAAATGTTGTACCTGCCCTTATGTAGTTGTTGGGGATGGATGTTTATTGTTTATATTACCATTAATCCAAAGTTCAGTGGAGGTCTATAGTTCCAAAGGAGTGGAGGGACCCGATGGTAAAGCAAATTATAAATGAAGATAGCAAAAGGATGTTTTGTTTTCGCTGGATAGGTGTCAAATTTGTCCATCGTCAAGTGGGTCTGGGCCGGGTCCATTATAAAAGGAGAAGAGGTAAGAGTAAGACTAGTAGTCTGAGGAGAGTACTTAGTATCAGTCGTCAATCGTCATGTTTATTATTCCAGGTAGTTGGTTTTCCTCATCTTTATTTATCAAAGTACTCAGTATTAGACGATGGAATCTTAACCAAAGTTATGCATAGGGATCCCATAATGAAATAATTTTGACATACAATTCTATTCGCATACAAGTTTGCTAAAATCAATTTTTATACACATAACATCTTATCAAAACTACTTAACCAATTGTACCGATATTTAGGTGCTAGCTGTTGTACAAGCTAGGTGTTATACGGAGTATCGTCTTACTAGTATGAGTATGATTGTACGACCAAATACCAAGAATAACGATCGACAACAAGCAACAACCATTCAAAATTATCTTTACTAGCACCCTAGCCCAAATCAGGATAAAATGTTATTGTTCACATTGTGTAAGAACCCGTATTGTTGTCCAATTATAAGGACATCCTCTTAAAATACACTCTTACACATTGTCTAATATACTTAAAACAGAGAAACAAACAAAATCAATACTTTATCATTGGAGGGGAGGTTCTTAAATCTCTCCGATCATAGTTCAAGTGCTTATTTGTACACGATTCATCCTTTCAGTGGATAATCGATAAATACCAACTCATAGCCGTTCGTTCCAATTCCAATGTGACTTGTGAGCTCACTAGTTTAGTACGGAGTAGTTCGTATCTCATTTAATTTGTGGCTATAAATTCTCATAAGTGTAAAGCAAGTGTGTACAATTGTACAATCACTACAAAGTAAATTAAGTTGTTCAACCAATAAAAGTGCATCACACATGTATGTTGAAGAAAACAAATTGAAATTAAATGCATAATTTTCTTTTCTTTTCGATATTGTGATAAATAATATATTGAATTGTTGTCCTGGTATCAAAACTTTGGTAAGTTTTTAAGCAAATTCTTATTTAAAGATGGTGCAGAATAAATATTGTACATTTGAAATAAAGTTAACTCAAAATGTTTAAAAGTTATATCGATATAACGTAATAGTTATCTATTAAAAATTATTCCTTCAAAATAACTAATAATGTATAAAGGTACTCATTTAATCATTAAAAAATTTATCCATCAAAAAAAATTATAATATAATAGTTAATCAAAACATGTTAAAAGTTAAAAATAAACTTTGATAAAAGTTATACCGATTTACAATAAATTTATAGTACACCTTATGCATGCAAGACCTTTTAGTTTTTGTAAGGGATATAACATGTTACTAATTGGGTAGAGCCGGTAGACTAGCTACAATATATAACAAACAAGATATGTTAATACGAAGTATATTATTTTACAAAATACGTAGTATATCCTAAACCCAAGAGAAGAATATTGTATGCATAATCTCAGTCACCCTCGAATCAAAACTTATAATCCTATTCAAGTACTCCCTCCGTTTCTTTTTGTTGTATCCGTTTCCATTTTAAGCATTTCATATTGTTGTATCCATTTAGAATCTATTCTATTTTTGGACATACATTTTATCCTAAAATACCCTTACATTTCTATCTAATTACCAAAATACCTAAAGATTCTACCCATATTCCCACCTAATTTTTCCCACCCATAATATTTAATTCTTTTCCCTTCCCCATATACCCATTCTCTCACCTCCTTTATCACCCATCATTATCACTCCTCTCTCTTACCTTATTTCTTTATTATTTTTTCACTCCTTTATTTATTATATTCTCTTAAACCCAATCATTTCTCTTACACCCAATCATTACACTTATACCCATACAAATCAATATTCCAATTTTCTTAAAAACCACACCAGATTCCAAATGGATACATCAAAAAGAAATGGAGGGAGTATAAAAGAACATTTTATTATGCATTATTTTTGGCCTTGTGTCCCCCAATATGATGGAAATTTTGTACATTATCCTTAATTAGTATAAAGAAAATCAAACTTAAATTTTCATAATTGTAGAATGTGACTTTGTAAATATAAAATCGGACCAATAGAACATGAACATCCCCTTATCCTAAACTATGTCTGTTGAAGATAATTAAATGGCTAGGTTGTCACTGTTTACTGTTTAGGTTATGTTACCCTCCTTTTTGTGCAATTAGTTACTAGTCAATTTTCAAGATAAATATCTTTTTCTTTTCAAATCGTCAATTAATAAGATGATTAAACTCGTAGGACCATAAATAAATTATTTTGTAGAAAAGTCTATCATCATGGTTAATTAATCACTGTGTAGCGTCACTGCATAAGAAAGAGACTCAATTTAATTTCTCAAACAATTGAAATAATGTACAATAAACACGATATACACCTTAATTAAATCCCACTAGCTATCACTAGCTTTTTACAGATGTATGTTACTATATTTGTCGCATGTGTTAATAAATTGAGTCGAGTAGAGTCGAGTAAGGTTGAGATTGAGTTTGGGATTGGCCAGACTCGGCTCGTTGCACTTGATTACAGACTCAGGCTGTATTATTTTTAGAGTTTATCATACCTTAAAACTCAACTTGATTTCGAAAATTATACATCTTGCATATAATACCTTTATGTGTGCTAGCTATTTCTTTTGAACTTCTCACCAATTTTGTACAAAATTTTACTATTAATTTTAAGTTATTAGATGATCTTGTTCACAAGCTTTACAAGCTGAGCTTGGTTTATGTTCAGCTCATGAAAATTTTGTCTAGGGGACAACTAAGATTATTAACACCCTTAAACGAGAGTTTGAATATGGATGCATGTCCAACTATTATCAAAAATCGTCTTTAAGTAAAAAGTTAATTAATTTATTGTTTGGGCTCCCAATTGACTCTCAATTGGGCCACTAAGTCCAAAGCCCAATGGCTCTAAACAACAACATCGAACCTACCAGTGGCTATTCAGCCATCCATTAAGGCCCAAGGCCCAATAGCAATAAATGACCTATGGGCATTTATTATGCAAACACTATAAATAGGCCGCCAAGGCTCACACCTCAAGGTACGTCCAATTTACCGCCTTAAGACTACTCTTCTAGAGAACTTCTCTCTAGAATCCGAGCATCATTCTTACTTAGGCATCGGAGGGGCTTTCCTCGGAAACACCCCCGAGGCTAGTGACTTTGCTCTTGTGCAGGTGAATTCGGACTCCACTCATTCAAACAAGCAAGATCTTCAACACATACAAAAGGGCCTTCATTCGAAGCCCATTGTTTCCATCTTTACAACACCGGAACAATTTGGCGCCGTCTGTGGGGAAGAACACTTCAAAGCCTTTGAAAGACATCAATCACCTCTTTCCGCGAAAATGGTGAATGATGTTGTTAACAACAATGACGACGATATGATGGTGCGGTCGGATTCAGAATCTGACCAAGAGGGGCACCCTCAATCGATGGCGAGGTCACAGCCAAGTAGAGCTACGACCGCCACAAATGCAGGACCTCCGATTCCAACTAGGGAAGAGCTCACTGCGGCCATGACCATCATGCAAAACTTCCTCTTCAATGAGAAGCAGCAAGGACTGGCAAATGACCGCAGAGAAGAGAGGAGGACCAGGCGAAGGCTGAACGAGCCACCCAGTGCGGAAGTGTCCAGACCCGAACGAGAACTCCTTCCCTTGACAGGTACACACTTGACGTCGAGGTGGATGGAAAGCACGTGGGACACCCAAAAAAGGGCACAACAGCAACCAGATTGGTTTGCGAGACCATCGCCTACTCCAACAGCTCTCCAAAGCGAATCGACTACTCGTAACACTCGGGTCCGAAGCTCGGTGCTCAGCAGGTTGAGGCCCTCGGTCCACTCAAGGTTAAGACCCTCGATCCATACGAGACTCGGGGTGGGCGAACCAAGCAGATCTGGCGAACGACCCGAGGTCAGTAGCCGAGAGAGAAGAAGAGACAGGAGGCATGATCGAACCCCTAGCCCCCATCGTACGCCCGAACGTTCTAATCACAGAACCTCGGCAAACGAAGGCATCAGGGCTAGACTCGGGAAAAGAATCATGACTCCCACGTCATCCCCTTTCTCGGACGAGCTGATCATGGAAGAAATACCGAAGGTAAGACTGCCAGCGCACCTGACCTACAGCGGAATCACAGATCCGAGGGATCATGTCATCTCCTACGAGCAGCAAATGTTCTTGAGTCCCTACTCCGAAGCATGTTGGTGTAAATATTTCCCAACCACGCTAACCGGAGTGGCGGGAGAGTGGTTTAGATCGCTGCCGAAGGGATCGATCAAGAGCTGGAAAAAGCTGAAAAAGAGATTCTGCACACAGTTCGTGAGCAACAATCGCCCCGAGCGAACCACAGCAGAACTGACCTCAATCCAACAAGAAAGAGACGAAAGTCTGAGAGAATTCATGGCCAGATTCATGAAGGAATCAACAAACATACCAAACTTGCAGCCAGACGTGGCCATCTTCGCCTTGAAGCACGCGCTCCAGGAAGGGAAGTTCCGTGACGAACTCTCAATGAAGAACCCCTCCAGAATAGCTGACGTGCTCCAAATGGCTGATGCGTTCATCAGAACCGAAGAGTTCAACAAGGCCGCTGCAAGATTGAAAGGATCGTCGGATCCGAGAGACACAAAGAATACCCAGAGCAAGCCCGAGGGCAGCTCAAGGAATGGGAAAGAGAAAGTAGGAGCTAGAGAGATGAGCCCGAAGAAATACGGGAGAAGGGGTGAACTTCAACCCAAGTACACCAACTACACTCCACTAGCTCTGCCCCGAAAAGAGATATTTAGCCTCAACAGAAAATGACGAAAAGTGGAAACTACCTGGGAAGCTCAAGTCCAACCCAGCTCGGAGAAACAAGAACAAATGGTGCGAGTTTCATGATGACTTCGGTCACCACACCGAAGAATGCAACTCGCTGAAAGACAACATTGAGGACCTCGTTCGCCGAGGCTACCTGAAACAGTACTTGTTAGACCGAAGGGAGGAAAAAGAAAAGGCCGCAAGCGGCAAACAACACGAGCAACCCCAGAAAAGGATCTACGAAGCAACAGGGCACAAGAAGAATGACATCCTAGTGGTGTTCGGGGGACAGAAGTCTGGCCAGGCCAGCAAAAAACACCTAAGAGCCCTCTCCCATCGGGTCAACTTCAGCGCGGTGGGAGACAACCAGCCACACCCCCCGAACATGACCTTCACTGCTGATGATTGCTTCGGAGTCCAGTACAAACATGACGATCCTCTGGTCATTTCCATGGACCTCAATAACCACAACGTACATCGAGTGTTAGTCGACGGAGGAAGTGCCGTCAATATCATCTTCAGAAACTGCTTCGAGCAGCTGATCCTCGAAGAGCCAGAGGAAGCACTGACGAAAGTCAGTTATCCTCTGATCGGATTCAACGGATCCGCAGCTATCCCTCGAGGAAAGATCACCCTGCCAGTCACAGTGGGTGAAGGCCAGGCAGCAAAAACCCTTCGGGACGAATTTTTGGTGATGGACTGCGACTCCGTATACAACGTAATCATGGGGAGAACCATGATTCACAAGATGCAAGCAGTCCCCTCCACATACCACCAGCTGATGATATACGTCTCGGATGCAGGATTCGCCGAACGAATCAGAGGTGATCAAGAAGTGGCGAGAAGAACCTGCCACACTGCTGTCCGAAAGCCCAAACTAGGGGACGACCCCGAAGAAGAAAAGGGAGCTACGGGAGAGGAAAGCGAGGCAAAAAGGAGAAGAGCAAGCACGAGCAGCTTGTCTCCCGCAGAAGTTGATGCCCGCCCCGAAACCCTATCTCCCGAACCAGATCAAGAAATGGAGGATATCTTCCTCGAAGAGGATTCAGACAGGAGCGTCCGAATAGGCAAGGGCCTAAGCTCGGGGCTCCGAATCGATTTGATCCGATTACTCAGGGATCATAAAGACATCTTTGCATGGTCAGCAGCAGATATGCCAGGGATAAATCCGAAGCTGATTTGTCACAAGCTGGACGTCAACGCTGAAGCTCGGCCAGTCAAGCAAAAAAAGAGGAACTACTCCTCGGAGAAAAACAAAGCCATCGCCGAGGAGGTGAAAAAGTTGCAGGAGGCCGGATTCATTGAACCATGCATGTATCCGAAATGGCTGGCCAACGTGGTGATGGTCAAAAAAGCGAACGGCTCCTGGCGAATGTGCGTGGATTTCACAGACCTGAACCGAGCCTGCCCCAAAGACTGCTATCCCCTGCCAAGGATAGATCAATTGGTTGACTCCACCAGCGGCCATGCACTGCTCAGCTTCATGGATGCCTTTTCAGGCTACCACCAAGTATTCATGCACCCCGATGACAGAGCAAAGACAGCGTTCATCACAAGCGCAGGAGTGTTCAACTACAAAATGATGCCTTTCGGCTTGAAAAATGCCGGAGCCACCTACCAGAGGCTAGTTGATCACGTCTTCGCCGACCAGAAAGGGAGGAATGTGGAGGTCTATGTGGATGACTCCATCGTAAAAAGCATCAAGGAGGAAGACCACGTCAAAGACTTGGCAGAAACCTTCGGAAATCTGAGGAAATACAGCATGAAGCTGAACCCAAAAAAATGCGTCTTCGGGGTGAAGTCAGGGAAATTCCTCGGATTCATGGTGAGCGAAAGAGGAATTGATGCGAACCCGGACAAAGTCCAAGCGGCATTGGATTTACCCGAGCCGAAGACCAAGAGAGATGTGCAGAGGCTAACCGGCAGGTTAGCCGCACTAACAAGGTTCATATCAAAAGCCTCGGACAAGGGAGCCCCCTTCTTCAAAGCACTGAAACCAAAGAACCTCCCCGGAGGAGAAGTAGAACCAGTCAAGAAAAAGGGGGTCCCGAGGAAAGTGGATCCGGAACTGATATGGGAACAGGAGCAAAAAGAAGCTTTTCAGCAACTCAGAGCCCACCTAGCTCAACTGCCGACACTGGCCAGACCAAAGGAGGGGGAAACCCTGTACCTATATGTCGCAGTTAGCCCTGGAACCGTCAGCGCAGTGCTTCTTCGGGAAGAAGAAAAGAAGCAACAGCCAATCTACTTCACCAGCCGAACACTTACAGGGGCCGAAACCCGGTACCCACTCATCGAGAAAGTCGCATATGCAGTAGTGGTAGCTGCACGAAAACTGAGGCCATACTTCGACTCCCACCAGATCACAGTGCTAACTGACCAACCGCTCGAAAAAGTACTCGACAAAATAGAGAGGTCAGGAAGATTGGCTGCCTGGGCCTTCGAACTATCAGAGTTCGGCATCAAATATCAGCCGAGGACAGCAATCAAAGCACAAGCATTGGCAGACTTCTTGGCCGAGTGCTCATACCAGGAAATGCTGAATGATACGAAAAGCACTTGGGAGGTCTTCACTGACGGATCTTCCACAATAAACGGCTCAGGAGCAGGAGTTGTACTAATCCCCCCGACGGGGAAAAGCATAGAGTATGCATTGAAGTTCGGCTTCAAAGCAACTAACAATGAGGCCGAATATGAGGCCGCAATCGCAGGGATAGAGCTTTGTTTATCCCTGGAGGCCGAGCATGTTTGCCTCAAAACTGATTCCCAGCTTGTAGCCAACCAGATCCGAGGGGAGTATGAGGCCAAATGGCCCAGCATGACAGCTTACTTAGCAAAAATCAAGTCCTTAACGTCAAAGTTAAGATCCTTTGAAGTCATTCTCATTCCCCGAGGACAAAACACGCAAGCAGATGCACTGTCAAAACTCGCAAGCTCAACACTCATCGACCTAAACAGGTCGGTCCACGTGGAAGTTCACCAAGAGAGAAGCATTGACTTGCTACCCACCACAGTATGCAGCTTACGTACCGAACCCAGCTGGATGGACGCAGTAGTTGCATACAAAGAAAGGGGAGAACTTCCCGAGGATAGGCTGCAGGCAAGAAAACTGAAAAGATTCAACAAGTGGTTCATCATCAGCGCCGAAGGAGAGCTCATGAGGAAATCATTCTCCGCTCCGCTGCTAAAATGTGTGGGTCCAACAGACGCTGACTACATCCTAAGGGAAATCCACCTCGGGATATGCGGAAACCACATCGGAGGCAGGACATTGGCACATAAAGCCCTTCGGGCTGGGTACTGGTGGCCCACTATGGTTTCCGAGGCAAAGCAGATGGCAAGGAAATGCGAGAAATGCCAAAAGTTCGCACCAGCCATCCATCAACCAGCTCAAACCCTACAATCAACACTGTATCCATTACCATTCGCACAGTGGGGGTTAGACATCATTGGTCCCTTCCCCTCAGCGACGAACCAGAAGAAGTGGTTGATTGTAGGAGTCGACTATTTTAGCAAATGGATCGAAGCCGAAGCTGTCTCCTCCATCACCGAACCTCAGGTCCGCAAGTTCATATGGCAGAACATCATCACAAGGTTCGGCATACCAAGACTGATGGTCTTCGACCACGGGAAACAGTTCGACAACACCCCGTTGCAAAAGTGGTGCAAACAGTTCGGCATACACCTAGCGTACTCGGCAGTCTGTCACCCACAAAGCAACGGGCAAGCCGAAGCTGCTAACAAACTCATCCTCAATGCACTCAAGAAAAGAGTCGAGGATGACAAAAACAAATGGTTAGAAGAGCTACCCGGAACGCTATGGTCCCTTTGGACCACTGAGAAAGAAGCTACCGGGCAAACACCGTTCCACCTTGTATACGGATCCGAAGCTGTAATTCCTGTGGAAATCGGAACAGAAAGCCTGAGGATCCAGGCATACAACAGGTATGATGGGCTCCAAGGAGAAAGCAACAACCAACTTCTATCCGAAGCTCTCGATCTACTGGACGAAGCTCGGAACGATGCAAGGACACTCAACGCAGCCTATTTGCAGAGGGTCAACAAGCATTACAACCGAAGAGTCAACGCCAGACCCCTAAAAGTCGGTGATCTAGTACTCAGAAACGCCGCCTCGGTTCAGAAAGGACGGATCCATGGCAAACTCTCAGCCACTTGGGAAGGACCATACATCATCCATTCCGAAAAAAGGCCAGGCACGTTTATGCTGAAGCAGTTAGATGGAACAATTTTGAAGAACCATTGGAATACCGATGTTCTCAAGAAATATTTTGTATGATCTCTGTCTGTAAACCAAGTAAGTTCTTTAATGAGAAGAGGAAAGCCATTGGCACCATGAGTTTCATTAAACTTATCTCTATATTTATTGTCCCTTTATATATACATGCAGCCTCGGATCTGATCAATCCGAGACTAAAAACAGGATTGACTTTGCCCATTCCTTGATAAAACGCAAGAAATGACTAAATCATACACTTCAGGGAATCGTCCAGAATCCTCGGATTCGCGGTACCCTAATAAAATTTGTTCGCAACAAACAGTCGCTCGAATCAAGTTATAAAACTCCGGCTCAGATCCACGGATCGCCGAAGGCATAACTAAGAGGCAGACTAGCGATCTCTTGCCCAGGTTTCCGAACCACAAGAGATCGGAAAAACAATCCAAACCTCTGAGCAGATCGACGGATTTGAAGAGTCTGGAAACTAAAGAGTCTCTTAGCAGATCTACCGATTTGAAGAACTCGCAAAACTAAAGAGTCTCTTAGCAGATCTACGGATTTGAAGAACTCGCAAAACTAAAGAGTCTCTTAGCAGATCTACGGATTTGAAGAACTCGCAAAACTAAAGAGTCTCTTAGCAGATCTACGGATTTGAAGAACTCACAAAATCAAAGAGTCTCTTAGCAGATCTACGGATTTGAAGAACTCGCAAAAGTTAAAAAGTCTCTTAACAGATCTACGGATTTAAAGAGCTCGCAAGATCAAAAGGTTTTTAGAAAGTCTACAGAAAGAGGAGCTCGAGAAATCTACGGATTTAAAGACCTAAAATTGCGAAAGAACAAGTTGAAAAGAAGCAGCCAAGTAACAAACATTCATTTTTTATTCAATATTTGGGGGGAGTACAAATACATTGAAAACCTCAAAAATTGAAAACAAAATGAAACAGTTAAAATCGGCAGCCATCAACAGACAATACCGGCCTACCGAAGTACTAAAGAAAACAAAAAGAAATGAGTACAACGCAGCGCCGAAGCAAAAGGGGGAAAGGCAAGCACATGTTCGGAAGTCCTCAACTGGAACCGACCGACTCTGAAGAAGACGACTGCCCGAATCCCTAACTCTTGGGAGTCTCAGGAGCATCCCCCAGAGGAGCATCCTTTGAAGAACCCCCAGCAGTAGTATCACCTTCGGAAGCCGCCTTCTGGGCCCGAGCCTCTGCAAGAGCAGCTTGGCGTTCAGCTTCAGCTTCGTCTCGATCGGCCTGGCACTCCACCAAGTGATCCTGGGCCCTCATCCAGAGCGGAACCTTCTCATTCCAAGGGAAATGAGGCATATGCTTCGCGAACATCCGCCGAGCACCCAGGATGCCATTCCAGTATTGCTCCCTACACTGATCAGCAGTGTAGAGGTCAACTCTCTCTTGCTCCAACTTCCGAATGGCAGCATCCTTCTCTCGGATCTTCAGCTGGAGAACGGGCACCTTGTCAGCTTGATCTGAACAATCTCCCGGTGCTTGATAAACTGCTGAAGCCTCGCCTCCGCTTCCTGGCTCTGCTTAATGGCCGCCTCAAATTTAGACGTCATCTCCTTGAGAAGACTGTCTTTTTCTTCAAGTTCGCTCGCAAACTTGGCAGCCATTTCTCTCCTCTCCCTGTCGAAGGAAGCTATCTTTTCAGCATCCTCTTCAACCTGGAAAGTGAGCTTCCCAACTTCGGCCCCGATCCGTTCCGCCGCTTCCCTAGCCTCACGACTGTACTGAAGGTACAGTTGCTTGATCTCCACCATCTCGGCCATGAGCTGCCCAGCCTTCTGGTCCAAGACAGGGATATCACGAGCATAAGCCTCCTGATACCTCCTCAGTTGCCTCTCCTCAACCGAGCTACACTCGGAAGCGAACGAGGACCAAAAAACAGCCTGGGAAAGAAGAAAAGACGAGAAAAGATGAGGAAAGAAGAAAACAACAAACCAAAAACGGAACTCAAAACAAAATTTCCAACACTTACCTCATTCAGATAATATTGGGCCATCATAGCTGGGTTCCTCTCCTCAGCTCCAGGAACCCTCCACTGCGGGTTGGCCCGAAGAAGATTCTCCCGTGCAGCTTCGGGACCCACCAAAGATCCCACGTGAGCCATGGGGTTCTCCCCCAAAACCGGAGCTCTAGCATAGCGAGCCATCGCCTCCCTTACCTCCTCGGGGATCCGTTTCAGCGGAACATCCGAGCAAGGGTCAGCGTGGATCAGTCTATCCAGGGCCGAGGTCGAAGTAGAGCCCAAGGTCGAGTGGCGCCTCTTCCTCGTCAGACCCTGCTCGGGTTGCTCCTCCTCAGCAGAAGGGACCTCCTTCTCAGCTTCGGGAACCTCTATGTGAGCTTCGGTGAGATCCACCATCTCCTTATCTGGACTTTTCTCCCTTTCGAGAGAAACGTCAGCAGATTCTTCCTTCTGCTCGGCCACAATAGGGACATCCGAGCCAGGAACAAGGTCGGCTTCAATTGCCTCCATCACCTTGGTTATATCCTGGATCTCGATTCCTAAAGCAGCAGACGGCTTCAGCGGAGAGGGGATGGTATCTTCCTCAGCCAACGGTTGGTCCACGGGAGGCGGTTCCGCAACCACCACACTCTTCAACTTCTGCCCCGGCAAGGGCATGAAGTGAAGGAGATTTTTGGGAGGAGGCATGACTTCCGAAACCGCTTCCTACAGGGCAAACGCTCAAAGGTCAGTTTCAGAAAAAGAGAGAACGGACCACAAAAAGCTCTAAGTCAGAACAAATACCTTCTCCGAAGACTGAGAAGCTTTCGCCTTCTTCGGATGCGCAGAAGGCCTCAAAAGAGTGCTGCCCTTCCTTTTGCGCTGATCCTAAACAGAGGAAACCAAGGGTCAATAAATGTAAAAGAAGACAAAGGAAGGAATAAAGAAAAATCGCGAAGTACCCGGTTCCTAGATAAAGAGATATCTATCCGAGCCGGAGATGAAACCGAAGGAACGGCACGCGGCACAGCGTCAGTCCCAGGACCCTAAAAAGATGGTCCAGGACCAAGACGTTAGCCGACGGCCAACCAGAAAGAAAGACAAACAAAAGACTTCGAGATATAGAAACACTCACCGGATCCGAGGTTGTCCTCAAATCAGGGAGTACGACTTTCACTGGAACAGCTTCGGGAGAAGAGGCAGAATCCCACGGATCAGCTCGAACTTCAGATATCCGAGCGACACCCGACGGAGACAGCACGTAATCCTTCAAGCGAGGATTACGAGGATTCTCCTTCCCGAACTTGTAATCAGGGGCCGAGTCGTGAATGGTCTTCAGATCCAAAGAAATACCCAAGACCACAGGATCAACGCAGCTAAAGCCGTACTCTGCAGAAACAAAGCACAAAACAAAGTCAATAAAACGAGACAAAAAGGAGGAGGACAAACTTACTAAAGCACGGTCCCAGCCGAAAGACACCTACCCCTGTCAAAAATCCTGCTGAGACCGGCAACAGCAAGAATGTCCTCCCGCAAGATATAGTTGAGGTTCGGGAGCCAGTTGGACGGCAGTTTGTAGTTGTCCTCCCGAGCCAAAAACCACTGGAGGAGATCCACGTAGTGGTGATGGTTCCGATCCGGAGCAGCCACGCTTCGCATATCAGGATCAGGAGTCACAAACCACTTCGGAGGGCGGTAAAAATGTGGATGCTTCGGATCTGTCGGCACACGAACGAACAACCACTCCGTCTTCCAATTATGATCAGAGCTGAGGTAAGGGTAGGCCGTAATGTAGTTCGGCTCCCCCTTTCTTCGGGATCTTTTGTTGATGATGGTCCACCAACCATACCCATCCCCCTTGGAAGCGTGGTTGAAAGACAGATCGTGCAGATCCCGAAACACGGCAACAGAACATGGAAAGTTAATAAAATCGCACACCCATCTAAATCCGATGATGTGCCTCATAGATTTGGGGGTAAGCTGGGCCAAACTGATGTTGTACGACACCAGGAGCTCGGAAACGAAGGGATCCAAAGGAAAGCGGAGAACGTTCTCCAAATGATGAGTATACACAGAGATGAACCCCCTCGGCGGATGAGTCACCCGAGGACGCTCCTGGTCGGGAAGCTCGCACCAGTACCCCAAGGCGTGCTGGATTCCGTATAACTCTTCGGCCCTCCGATGGTAATGCCCCAGCTTCGCCTCCACCAACCAGTCACCACTGACCGATTTTTCCAAGGGACCATCGATCTTAGTGGTCTCATGCAGAATCGGGGCATACTTGCCCTGCGGATCAGCTTCAGTCCAATGAACTGGAAACTCAGGGTAAGAGCGGCGCACACCCGAAGAGCCAGCTTTCTTACCAGAAGTTGCGCGTTCAGACACGCTAGACCCGCCAACAACATCATCTTTTGAAGCATCCCAACCAGTCGAACGCCTCTCCACTGGCCTCTCCGAAGGCCGACCCCTCGAAGTTTTCGGTAACCTTCCCGAAGGCACGTTCTCCCTCTCACTAGAGGAGCCAACGACGAACTTGCTCTTGCCCCTATTCTTTGCCATGGCCGCGAATTCTCGGTCTAGGGTTGAGATTGAGGGGTAGAAGGAAAAACGAAGAAAAAAGGAGAATTCAGAAACAAATTACCTTTTTCCGAAGCGGAATTCGCCGATAAAACGAACAACACAAGTTCCCGAAGTCTAAAGTTGGCCGAATTTCGTAGATCTGAAGAAACAAATTGCACTGCGATCGCCGGAATTTAGAGAGAGAATGGGTTTGAAAGAAGGAGTAAAAAGTTCGAAAAGAGCAATGCACCCCGTATTTATAGAAAAGAAAAGGGGCGCATCAACTTCCTCAACCCACGATCTCCACGACACAATACAACTCCCAACACTTGTCATCAATGCAAATCATCCCTTTTCAAAAAAGAGAGGGAACTTTCGGACTTCTGACAGCTGGAAACCCACCCATTTAATTCTAAATGGACCGGGTCTGGGGGGCATGTTGTTTGGGCTCCCAATTGACTCTCAATTGGGCCACTAAGTCCAAAGCCCAATGGCTCTAAACAACAACATCGAACCTACCAGTGGCTATTCAGCCATCCATTAAGGCCCAAGGCCCAATAGCAATAAATGACCTATGGGCATTTATTATGCAAACACTATAAATAGGCCGCCAAGGCTCACACCTCAAGGTACGTCCAATTTACCGCCTTAAGACTACTCTTCTAGAGAACTTCTCTCTAGAATCCGAGCATCATTCTTACTTAGGCATCGGAGGGGCTTTCCTCGGAAACACCCCCGAGGCTAGTGACTTTGCTCTTGTGCAGGTGAATTCGGACTCCACTCATTCAAACAAGCAAGATCTTCAACACATACAAAAGGGCCTTCATTCGAAGCCCATTGTTTCCATCTTTACAACACCGGAACATTTATATTATTATATAGTCGATATTTAATCCTTCTATATATGCTATCCAAGAATTGAGACAATGTAATTATTATTTTCCGGGAGGATGAAGTATGAGATAACACACAACCACTAAACGGGGCCTAAGTCTTGATCTCCATCACAATATTCCTTACTATCATAAATTTAAATACACTATATGTAACATACCCCAACTAACCTTACCTAGTGCCCTAAAATGGTGCTTGAAGGAGACATCCACTAACTACTTTCTTTAATTTCTGCTCTTATAAAAGTCATACAACGATTAACTCCATGCAAGAACCTCGACAAAGTCATCAAAGTTTAATTAGGTGTGTCTAAAATTTGTATCCTTTTTTCAATTAGGGAAAATTATTAAGTAAATTATATGCTAGATTAGGGAAGGATTAATTGTCAAATAGCATCATACATTATGTTAATTTGCCGGTGGGAAGGATCCATCACCGTGAATCAATCGCATTTTATGAACTAGCTAGTATTTCTAAATGTAGAGTATGTGTAATAATAAGTGAATAGGAGTAGTTAGCAAGAACATATAATTATGTCTCTATTAAACCACCATTAATAACTATGCACAATGTTTAAGTGACGACTTTTAATCATCTTATCTTTCTAATTGTAGAATCGAATAATTTGTTTTGACCTTTGGTAATGTACGATTGATTTTTGTCATTTGAATTTCAGTGTGGTTGTAGCTTTCTTATGAATTTTAGTATGTTAATGCACGATTGATTTTTGACATTTGAATTTTACTATGACATTTGAATTTTAAATCATCTTGATTAAGGTTAATCAAAACTTAATTATGTATGTCTCATATTAGACCTGGTAAAGTTGACCAGGACCTTGGAAACAGATCTGAATATCTCGATCTGTTACCCAATTTTGTCCCGAAACAACGACCCACAATGAACCCGAAACCCAAATTGACCCGGAATTGATTTGACCCAAATGGCCTGATACCATAATCGACTCGAACTGAATTAACCCGAATCGATCTTCACTCGAAACCCGAACTGATCTTTACCCGAAATTGAAGTAACCAGAAATGACAACAGTAAAATTTAAATCAACCTAATTTGATCCGAACTGAATGCCTGAAATTAAAATTACGTGTATATCACAAATTAATTGACTATTCTTTTTGGTGAGAAGCAAATAATCATAATATTACTTCTTTACATTAATGCATCAATTGAAAGTAATAATGTCCATACTTACTCTTTTCTTTTTTTCCCCCATAGACTTGTGACTTGTGAAATATTTGTATGTGGTATCAAATAGTTGTTTTTCGTCCATGATAAAATTTCATTTCGGAGTATAAAAAGGTTTATTAGAGAGCCAATCACAAATGTTTTACAAATTGGTCGAATTTGTACTTAGATTTTATAAATTTTGAATTTCATAATGATAACATAAAAGACATAATTATTAATATAAGAATTAATTAATAATTACTTTATTATTTTATATTTATTAATATTTGCATTCAACTATTATCAATATACTAATGGCTAAACAAAACATGGGCACGTCACATCATCTTCAGGAGTAGGTTGTTTCAAAGGTGAAAATTATCACTCGAACCCGGTCATATCCACGCAGACCATACCACACTCGGTCAAACCTAATCAAATATCCTTTTTTCTTCTACTACTGCTGCACGCACGCGCGAGCGCGCGCACACACAAAAGACGTTGAATGAAACTCACTTGAGCTAGTAAACTACACAACCCAATTTGAGCCAACCAACTTGTAAAGCATCTCGAACTGATGTTGCCAATTTGGACCCGACCCAGTAGCCAATTTGGACCCGACCTAGTATGACAGAATTAGGGATTAAGATCAAGAAAATTTAAGTTGTTATTGTATTAATTATAATCAGCAATGTACAAGCTATATATAAGCATAAAAGGAAGGAGTCTAGATCCTTCTATAGGTTGTTGCATTAGCTAACAAACAACAAAGAGTTTGTTACAATAATGCCATGTTGGCAAGGCTGACTCAGCAGTTAGTTACTGAAGTACAGCAAACAATCAACATACATCATCAACTAATATTCTAAAGCCCCCCTCAAGATGGAAGGGGATGAGAATCATGCACACCCATCTTGGACAGAAGAAACTGAAATTGACTAGATGCCAATGGCTTAGTAAACACATCAGCTAACTGTTCTTGTGTAGGTAAATAGGAGAGTTGTAGCAGCCCTTCTAATACTTTGTCACGAGTAAAGTGACAATCAATCTCAATGTGTTTCGTTCTTTCATGAAAACACTGGGTTCTTGGCTATATGTAAAGCTGATTGGTTATCACAATTGAGAGTAATTGGCTTGAGATTAGAAAGTCCCAAGTCTGTGAGCAAATTGACTATCCAAGTTACTTCTGAAGCTGCAGCAGCCATGCATGGCTCTATACTCAGCTTCTGCTGAACTTTTGGAGACTGTGTTTTGTTTCTTTGACTTCCAGGATATAGGTGACCCTCCTAACAGCAATATATATCCTGTTACAGATCTTCTAGAATCAGGGCAAGCTGCCCAGTCAGAATCTGAAAAAGCTTGTAGAGAAATGTTATCTGTAGCCTTTAGCAGTATGCCTTGACCCTCAGTGTGAGCAAGATACCTCAAAGTGTGATGCAAAGCTGTAACATGAGGTTGTCTTGGGTCTTGTAAGAATTGGCTAAGATATTGAACTGCATAAGACAGATCAGGTCTGGTATGTGTGAGAAAGTTAGGTTTTCCAACAATTGATCTGTATTGTTCTGTATCTGCATAAGAGTCACCATCAGATTTAGATAATTTAAGATTCAGAGGTAGGGGAGTGATAGTTCTTTTGGAGACATCAAAACCACATCCAGTAAGGAGCTCCTTAGTAAACTTCTTTTGAGTGAGAATTATCCCATCTGCAGTATATCCCACTTCAATTCCCAGAAAATAATTTAGATATCCCAAATCTTTTATGCTAAACTCTTTGTGAAGGTATGCTTTGAGCTCATCAAGTTTAGCAATGTTGGTCCCAGTCAAGATGATGTCATCCACATATACAGCAGCTATGTTGATATATGTATCTGTCCTGTGAATGAACAAACTGTAATCATATTTTGATTGCACAAAACCTTGAGATTCCAGTGCAGTTAGGAGCTTCTCATGCCACTGTCTAGATGCTTGTTTCAGCCCATAAATAGACTTGATTAGCCTGCACACTTTGTTGTTGGGGTTAGGTACCCCTTCTGGCATCTGCATATAAACTTCTTCTTTGAGATCACCATGCAGAAATGCATTGTTCACATCTAGTTGAAAAAGAGGCCAATGTTTGCTTGCTGCTACTGCAATTAAACACCTGATTGTACTCATTTTAACTCCAGGACTGAAAGTTTCCTCATAATCAATCCCATATTTTTGATTGAAACCCTTGGCTACTAATCTTGCTTTGCATCTTTCTAGAGCCCCACTGGATTTAAGCTTTACTTTAAAAACCCATTTGCACCCAATTGCCCTTTTTCCTTTAGGTAATTCTACCAATTCCCAGGTTAAATTCTGGTCTAGAGCTTCCAATTCTTTCTGCATTGCTTCAACCCAAATTTGATGTTTTGCTGCTTCCTGATAGGAGTGTGGTTCTGAAACGTCACACACTTGAGACAGAAAAGCTTGAAAGTCTTCAGGAAAGGTAACATAAGCTACCATGTTGCACCAGTGACTTGTAACACATTTGGAAGCAGAATGACATACATAATCTTCTAAATAATTGGGTGGTTTGTGAGTTCTAGAAGACTGTCTGATGATTGGATAAGGAAGACTTGCAGTATCTGAAGAACTAGATGTAGTTGAATAGCTATGATCAGTAGTGTTTTCAGAAGAACTTAATTGATGTGTTTGATCAATTGAGGTGGTGTTATGAGAAGAATTTGGTGAGTTTGTGTGTTGAGAAGGTGTTTGAGTGGTAGTAGATGTTGGTGAGGAGTTTGGTGAGGATGTATGTGAGGGAAAAATTGATTCTGGTGTTGAGTAATCTGGTTCATCAAATGTGTTTGGAGAAGCAAAGGCTGGTAAGAAGATAACATTAGTGTAGTTAGAAACTGGTGTATTGGTTTTGTGATAAAGGTGGAATGGGAAGTGTCTTTCATGAAATGTTATGTCTCTTGAAACAAAGAATCTGTTAGTGTCAATTTTTAAGACCTTATAGCCTTTCTGGGATGCAGAATATCCCATAAGAACACAAGGAGTAGCTCTGCTATCCAATTTAGTTCTCCCAACTTTTGTAGTAGAAACATAACAGAGACAACCAAATGTTCTGAGATGAGTAAGATCAGGTTGTTTTTCATACAATCTGTAAAAAGGTGAATCCAATCCAATGGATTTCAGTGGCATCCTGTTAATCAAATATGCTGCACACATCACACACTCACCCCAGAACCTAGCAGGAACCTTTGATTGAAAATACAATGCCCTTGCTGTCTCTAAAAGATGTTTATGTTTCCTTTCCACCACCCCATTCTGCTGGGGAGTGTGACTACAACTAGTTTGATTCAATATACCTAGTGTCATACACAGCTTTTTGAAATCTCCTTCACATAATTCCTTTGCATTGTCTGATCTTACACATTTAACAGTCACACCAAACTGAGTTTTCACCATATTCAAGAAATCAGTTAACACAGAAACACAATCTTTCTTATTTCTCAACATGTGAATCCAAGTGAATCTACTGTAATCATCTACAATAGTCAAAAACTGATTACAACCAGTAGGAGTTTTCACAGAATGTGGGCCCCAAACATCAATGTGTATTAGCTCAAATGGACAAGTTGTCTTAATGCTACTATGTGGAAAGCTAAGCCTGGTTTGTTTTGCAATGGGACACACTTGACAAATTGTGTCTTGAATACAAGAATTGACTTCACAACTAGGGTTAATCAACTTAAGTTGACTAAAAGGGATATGACCTAGTCTTAGGTGCCATAGTTTGGCATTATTGACAGCAGTAGAACAGGCTGTGTTGCACTCATGTGGCTGTTTTGTAGATGTAGCTGCTATATTGTGTTCTCCAACATTGTACAGACCAGAACTCACATCACCAAGAGGAATCAATTTCCCTTTCTGACAGCAAATAAAGCACTTGTCATGAGTAAAATGCAGCTCACAATTCAAATCTTTGCATATCTTGTGGACAGAGATTAGATTATATTTGAAATCAGGCACATGCAGCACATTGTGAAGTGTAATTCCTTCATTTAAGACTACTGAACCAACATGTTTCACAGGTATTTTACTGCCATCAGGTATGGTTATATATGTAGATTGATTATCAACCCTTTTATATGCAGAAAACTGACTCAAATCATGACAGAAATGATCAGAAGCACCACTGTCAAGCAACCATTTAGAATTAGTATGAGATATTAAACAGATATTACCTGCCATTAAGGCCAAGTTAGGTTGATGACTAGATCCAGAACTTTGTTGTTGCTTGCTCAAAAGATTCATCAGCTGATTATACTGCTCCACTGAGATATTAGTATTTGCTTCGGTTTTTGGATTGTTGGATGTGTCAGCATCACCATCTTCAGCAGTTGACATTGCTGCTGTCTTGTTTTTGAAATGCTTAAAACCTGGTGGATAACCATTGATCTTGAAGCACCTCTCAATACTGTGTCCAGGAATTTGACAATGTGTACAGAAATACTGTGAGTTGCTCCTATTAGGATTATTAGCTTTCTGAAATTGTTGAGAACCAGTTGCTTGAGATTTGAAGTTCCTGTTGTTCCAATGATCACCACCAAATCTTCTTTTCTCAGCTGCAAATGCAACAGGCTCTGTAGGATAGACAGTTTTAGAGATCTCTTGATGCCTTTCTTCTTGAGCAAAGAGTCTGTATACTTCAGACACCTTAGGTAGAACTGGAACCATTAGCACATTTCCCCTAATTGTGGCAAACTGGTCTGTTAACTTCATCATAAACTGCATCACCATTTTTTCCTGTTGTCTTTGAAAGAACTTTTTAGTAACATTGCAAGTACAATTGTTACAAGTACAGTAAGGCATAGGATGAGCCTCTTCAATTGTATCCCAGATTGACTTGATTTCAGTAAAAAACTCAGAAACTGATTTTTCTCCTTGATTTACCTCAGCTAGTTTCTGTTCTAAAGAGTAGACCTGTGACATAGAAGCAAAGCCAAATCTCTCTTCAAGATCACACCAAACTTCTCTGGCAGACTTCAAAAACATTACACTCTTAGCAATTATCTCACTCAGATTCCCTAGGATCAGAGAACACACCAAATCATTGCATCTCTCCCATGCTCTATACTCAACAGTTCCAACAACAGGTTTGCTGATACTTCCATCAACAAAACCTATTTTGTTTTTAGCTGACAATGCCAGCAGCATTGATCTCTTCCAACCTGTGAAACCTTCACCATCAAACTTGAAAGAAACAAGTTGCACAGAATTTGCATCAGAAGGATGGATGTAATACAAGCTAGCAGGATCCTGATTAGGAGGCAAATTTGCATTTCTCCTAGAATCTTCGAGGTGTTCATCATTAAACGCCATTATCAATCTTCAATCAGTAGAAATCAAACAAACTGAAGTTTAATCACACAAACTGTAGTTAATTTCTTCAGAACAATTAGCAGATTTCGATCAGAAATAGTAAAATGCAAGGTTCAATTGAACTTTTTTTAGAGAGAATTTTGTACGAGAATTTTGCGGAATTTTAGAGAATATGAGTCAGGTTTCTTGAACCTGCTCTGATACCATGACAGAATTAGGGATTAAGATCAAGAAAATTTAAGTTGTTATTGTATTAATTATAATCAGCAATGTACAAGCTATATATAAGCATAAAAGGAAGGAGTCTAGATTCTTCTATAGGTTGTTGCATTAGCTAACAAACAACAAAGAGTTTGTTACAATAATGCCATGTTGGCAAGGCTGACTCAGCAGTTAGTTACTGAAGTACAACAAACAATCAGCATACATCATCAACTAATATTCTAACATAGTAGCCACTTCTATCCAATTGTTTTTCCTTGTACAGACTTGTGGAAGTATAATAATATCTCAATTGTCTACTCCCAAATTTGATTATTACCCCTATGGCCCTATTAGTTTATATGTAACGAATTGACCAATTGATTGGCTTATAAAGGTAGATCATAAATCAAACTCATAGAAAATAAGGTGCGGAGTAATTTGTTTTAGGCCTGCGGTAAGAAGTGAGTTTAAGTGTTTAACCATTCGCCAAGCTTGTTAGAGTTGATCATGGACTTTGCTTTGCGGTAAAGGTGGTCTATTTTGGGCCATGATACATGTCTGTACGGACCTATTTTCGGGGCAAAAAAGCTATGCCTAAATCCCCAGATTTTTGGCTGCATACCTATGCATGCAGAGCTGGGTGCATATGAGCTTTTATCGACATCGTGAAATAGTTAAAATTGAACATGATGAAAAAATAAATGAACGTGAAAAAAATATCTTTCTTCATACTTCTCTTTAGAGAAATAATAATTTAGATTAATTTAGTAATATTAATTAATATATCAGAAAATTTAGTACGTCCGCACAAGTTTAATCACTATACGGTACATTTCGATAGAAAATTATCATTCAAAAAATAAATAAAAAATATAAACATTGATGAATCTTTTTCTTCTTCTATGTTCCTCTTTCCTCTATGCTTCTTTATCTCTCCCCTGCAACTTTTTCTCCATCTTAATAGTTCTTATTTGTCCCTTCTCGTCGATAAATTTTCTACCACCAATTGCAAACGGATTGAGTTCACCAACTTCTCCTCCACTTCTTCTTCGACTCTGTCTTTTTTCCTCCTTGTTAAATTCTGAAAATTGAACATTGAACCTTTTTTTAATTAAAAAAGAAATTGACAGGATATCAAACATAGTATGAACATTAAATTTCTAAAACTGAACATTGAGTTTTAAAAATTGAACATAACAAAGAATAATAGGTGAATTTTTTTAGAAACTAAAAAATCACCTATTATTGATTTAAACACATTTACTCCAAAAATCGAGTATTAAATATTTTAACAGTAATTTAAATTTACAAACCCATAAATTGAACATATTATTTATGAACACGAGACATAAGAAACTGAACATCACACAAAATTATTGAACATATATTAGTTTTATAAGTTGAGTTTAGTTGAACATGATTTTATATAAGTTGAACATAAGACTTTAGAAACTGAACATCACACAAAAGTATTAAACATATATTAGTTTTATAAGTTAAATTTAGTTGAACATGATTTTGTTTAGTTGAACATGATTTTATATAAGTTGAACATAAGACTTTAGAAACTGAACATCACACAAAAGTATTAAACATATATTAGTTTTATAAGTTAAATTTAGTTGAACATGATTTTGTTTATTTGAACATGATTTTATATAAGTTGAACATAAGACTTTAGAAACTGAACATCACACAAAAGTATTAAACATATATTAGTTTTATAAGTTAAATTTAGTTGAACATGATTTTGTATAAGTTGAACATAAGACTTGAGAAACCGAACATCACAAAAAAGTCTTGAACATATATTAGTTTAATAAGTTGAACGTGATTCTTTATAGGTTGAACAAGAGAGTTAAAAAATTGAACATCACTCAAAATCAAGACGAACAAAGTAGAAAATTATCATTTTTAAGAGAAGAAAATATATGTTCAACAATATTATCAGTGTAAAATAGATGAAGCTAATACTAATTACTATGCTTAAAATTAATCCATATCACAGCCAAAAATTTAGCAATGCAACTTAAGTTAACATTTCACAATTACACAAATTATATAATTAGATAGATGTTTTTAGTGCAAAACATAATTGATAGATAATCACATCATATATTGTACTAGTAAACTGATTTCAATTAACAAAAACTACAACATAAGCAAATTTCTCTCAATCGCAAACAAATATCGTTCAAAAAATAAAACTAATTAACATCACACAAAAGTGTTAAATTTAGTTGAACATGATTTTGTGTAAATTGAACATGATTCTTTATAAGTTGAACACGAGAGTTGAGAAACTGAACACCACACAAAAGTATTGAACATATATTAGTTTTATAAGTTAAATTTAGTTGAATATGATTTTGTGTAAAGTTGAACATGATTCTTTATAAGTTGAACACGGGAGTTGAAAAACTGAACATCACAAAAACATGTTATTATTTGAGAACATCACTTTTATAAGTTGAATGTGATAAATTATAAACTGTACATAACAAATTCAGAATTAATATTTAACAATAATTATCACAAGTATAACCACAAAAAATACAGAAATCAATCAACAAAAATAAAAGGAAATGAAAGAGAACAATAGAAATTCCATACCACACTAATCAATAGCTTTCTTCAAAATATTATTGGCACCATGAGCACACTCACCTCGTTCAGAATCTAAAGTATTAGGGCCACCTCTCTTCGTCTTCGCGCAATACGTCCCTGCTTCATCCTCAACTCCTCTTATCTCTGTCTTGCTGAAGAAGCTTGATCAATCTCTAGTTGACCTAAATTCCGACTCACAGTTCGAATATCAACAAGCCAATCCCCAAATTTCTTGTTCTCTTTCTTCTCAACGTAAACCCTAACTGCCGGAATATGCTATTCCAGCATTTGTTTCAAGTCGAAGACCGCGCAATCTTCATCAATCTCCGCTCGATTTGACGAAGAACAGTAATAGATCGGCGAAGAAAGACGTACATTATTTTCCGACGGCATATCAAAGCAGCGGTGGCAGAGAAATCGGAGGAGTTAGCGATGGAAGCAAAGAATGAGCGCAGCATATCGACGACGGCGAAAGGTGGAGGGGAGAGAGAAGGAGTGACATCAATGGAGGAAAGAGAGTGGGAGGTTTTGATGATAGAGAAAATGGTTAGAGAATATGGGCAGAGGTTAGAGGAGAGAGAAAATGGATATGTGATATAAAATAGGGGCGTGATTTCTTATTGTTGAAACACAGTCGTTTAATTGCATATGCATATATAGATAGGTGCATACCTATCTATATATTAATAATTATGCCAAAATCCACTAAAATTTAACTTGGTCAATACGGGCCTTTTTTAGCCCATGTCTAAAATGGCCCAAACATACATTTGGGCTTAAAACGATGCCAAAAACTCCCAAGTTCTTTATTGCGTTTCTACTTTCTACCCATTAATCAATTGAAAATGTTAGGATACTCGGAAGGAAGTGTATATCAAAAGTACTCCCTCCGTCCCGGAATACTCGACCCAGTTTGACCGACACAGAGTTTAAGGGACTTGAATTGACTTATTTAATTTAATAGGTAGTGGTTGATAGTGGGGTATTATTTTGATGTAGTTAGTGGGAAATGTGTAAAGGGGTGGGGTTGGGGGAGAGTAGGGGTTGAATTTTTAATTATTTTTTGTATGGAGTAGAGGGTAGGTGGGTTAATAGGAGTGGTGTGAGAAATAATATAATATTGTTAGAATATTTCCATTTTTAGAAACAGGTCAAGTATTGAGGGACGGCCCGATAAGGAAAACAGGTCAAGTATTCTGGGACGAAGGGAGTAGTTGGGTTCTAAACGAATGTAAGCGACTCTTTCTGGTACCCATTAATTTGATATTGGTAATAAACGGCTAAAGAGTATCGATACGAGTCATTTGTGTTATTGGTACTGATATATTACGGAGTATATTTTGGTACTAAAAATGTTTGTATTGGTTGACTTGTTTTCAAGTTGATCATAAACCACTTGAGATTTAGAAAACCTTAGATACTCGGACACAACGGCTTACAACCAGGTCAACTTTCCAAAGTCTGTACTTGTATAGTTGTATGGAAAAGTAATCTCTCAAGTCTCACCATCTCTAGTTGGCTCAAGTAGTAAGCAGTCTGATGTCGCTTAAAGAAGGTCCCAAATTTAAACCTCACAGTATATATATAAGCTCTTATTGGAAAACTCACACACCATATACATATACAAGGTGTGCGACCCGAATCTAATTCAAATGTAGTCGGAGCAAACTAAAAAATAATCTCTCTAAGTCTCATCCATCGACCTTTGTGCTTAGCGCATGTAAAATTAATTAAAATGTCACGTTTGAAGGGAAAAAACAGAAATTATTTGATAAACCAAAAGAAATAACGCTTTTGGCTTGGAATCCTCGAACATTTGCAAACGCTAGAAGTAGTAATTTCTTGCCCAACTCCAAGAAAGAAAACTTGAAAGGAAAGTTGAGCACAAATTCTGTTTGATTCTCGACCTGGTAAGGTGAATCTTGTTGACGAGGAAACAATGAAAAATCATCCCAAGATTTCCGTTGCTTTACACCAACTTAGCTTATTCATGGAGATTTCCTGCAAATTTTTCCAACTGATTTATACTGTTGAAATGTTCCAATTCTTTTCTGGAAAGAGAACAACTTTTCTGCAATTTCATCTTTCGCGAAAAAGGTTGATAATTTCTCGGGTTTTAAAATGTGTAATTTTATTTTTGTTAGAGGGCTAATTTGTTGTTTCTTGGATTTTGCAGGGTTTTGTTGAGAAATGACCACATTGCTTCATGGGGTTCTCCATGCCAAAATACATGAGATTGATAGATTGCATTTGGGTTGTGGGTTGCCCTTATTTAGACAGGTTAGTACATCAACTATTCTTTAGTTTTATTCTAGTCCGAATTCAGTTGTACGTCACCATAATAGTTTATGTATGATGCACTGTGGAATACGAACGTGACTATTAATTAGGAACGGGGAGTAAAGATGTTTGCAGTTTGCTTAAATAGGAATAGATTTGCTCATTTGCAGATTGCATTAATTGGTGTTATTGTTTCTCTTTTGGACTCTTAATTTTCATTTCTAATTGATAGGAGATACTTTGAAAAAAAATTAGGAAGAAGCCTATAAATCTCTTTGATTAGGTCTTCCTTGAGATAAATTGTTAAATGACCGATTCAATGCATTATTCTAATAGTTCATTGAGAAAATTCCTCCATTATAGTGCTAAATTCGGTTATACAATCGGTTTGGATAAGAGTGGTGTTATAATGTTACTCCTATTGATGAATGCTACATGATGTACATAAGCTAGTGAGCATATGGATATTTATAAACAAGCAAAAGAATTGAAAGAGATACGGTTTTATTTATTCGATCTTGTTGTACGTACTATAGCAAGAGTACATACCAATATCCAATACAAATTATAGAAGCCCATTAATACTCGCAGATTAAAGCTAGTATTATCGGACCAAACATTATATTGACACACGTGCAGGAAAACAAAAATTGAAGTACACTCCAAGCCATGACTATATAAGTCACAAATTAACCATAATAAATGACAAGGAAATATAACAAACATTGTGCCTTAGCTTGACAGCAGATGATAATTGCGAAGGCATTCATTGCAGATTTGCAGGCATATGTTATCTGTACAAGTCAACCCAGTTGGCATATGTTGACATCTGTACAAGTCAACCCAGTTGGCATATGTTATCTGTACAAGTCAACCCAGTCAAAGGGCAACATGGGAAAAAAACAGGATGACATTCATGGTCAGCGTGGTCCTCGCAAGGTCCTTCTTTACATTTAAATTCACCAGCTGCAACTTGATGGCATATAAGTTCATCACAACAATCCGTTGGAATTACTAGAGGGTTACATATAGAGTCATATGCTTTGCATGTCTGAGCTTCCACCTCAAAGGTAACCATTTGGAGCATCACCACTGACGCCAATTACAAATCATAAATAGACATCATCAGTTTATATTCATTTGGTACGATCCAACTACTTTTTCTTTGATGGAATATATATATGATATATACTCGTATGTATATTCGATCATTCCAAGTACTATGCATGTTAGTTAATGCATGTATTTGAGAATTAAACATCGATCTTCAAATACGCGTAAGTATATAATATGAAAGTTTCTTTAAAGCTTTTAAAGTTTAACCTTCAAATTAAAATACGAACAAGCTAATAATAATTAAAGAATAAACCAGGGAACAATAATTAAGACCTTTTGTGCGTACACAAGTACTACACCTAAAATAAACCTTCTATACTAAATATTAAAAACCGTTCATAAACAAGTTAACTAGCTTTTGACCCCGTTTATAGAACGGGCAGTTGTATATTGGTTATTCAGATGTCTGTTGAAAATTTAATTAGTGAGTATTTGTGATTTTTGGTAATATATTAATTAAATAGAGGTGTAATTTGAAGGTTGGAAAATATAAAAATTATATGTTGAATAAATATTGGATGTTAAAGGGGTGGAATGGAAGAGACTAAGGGCACGCTTGGATTGAGGGTAATGTATTAAAGGGGTAATAAAAGTCAAACTAAGGTAATTGTAGGTGATGATGAGAGGATGAATTGGTGGCAAAGGGAATAAGATAGTGTTGGCAAGAAGAAAATAAAAGGGAAGGGAGAACAAATACCCTCATCATGGGAGGAATAGTTACCCACCATCCCACTAGGGTGATTATTACCCTTATTTGGGGGGTAATTACTTCCCCCCTTCCTCCCTTCTCCTCACAACACCACCACTGTCACAACTTCTCATCACAATACCACCACACCACCCTCCTTGCAACCACCTCAATTCATCTTCATTGTCCTTTTATTATGGTGGTTTGACTTTTATTACCCCCATAATCCATTACACTCAATCCAAGCGTGCCATAATGAGTATATTAGACTATTAAAAACTTGATGTTGGATAAGGAAAATTGAGTGGAAGATGCATTAAAAGTTGTAAATCATAGAAACAATAAAGACAAATTGAAAAAAAAAACAAAACAAAATGATGGATGAAAGGAGATGCCACATGGCTTCTTCCTTTATAAATACTAGGTATAGATGTTTGTAGCACGCACTCTCCTCTTTTTTTCACGGGTCAGATCTTAACACTTCCCCTCACGTGTAAGGTCCCAGTTGTGGGTCTGGCTCTGATACCATGTTAAATACGGGCATAGGCCGCGCCAATAAAGAGAGAGATCCCACTTAACAAGTCCAAAGGAGGTTCCACCTTAAAACTATATGGCGATAAGGGGAATAGCCCCTTGGCCTTATTAAGTGTTTAACACTCTTCTTTTTTATCAATGTGGGACTCTCACACGTGATGTTTCACGGGTCAAATCTTAACAGTCTAACTTACATTTCATGTAATTGCACTCATAAAAATAAAAAAATTAACCTCAAGTTTTAACTTTAAAACTTTTACCACTATAGCTATGTCATCGTAATTTTCACATTATTCTTCAAAAAGAAATGTAAATACTTTGTAAATGAAAATGATTCGACCATGATATTCATGCATAAGATGATAAATGTTTTAGTTGCAACTATCAGACATCTTTCGACCCAAAAAACTAGTTATATAATTTGAAGGATGAGAAGTAAACCTGAAAGCAGAATCAGAAGGGAGACTTGCATGATTCTTTTATCCATTTCTACTTTCTTGTACGGAGTAGCTTATAGTAAATGAGGTTGTATACAAAAGAATTGTTGTTTCTTTTTAAGATGTTTGGAGGATGAGTTTCCAAGTTATGTATTTATACTAGCCTTCCTGTGCCGGCCGGTATGATATTTTAATGTCTTATGGCCGGTTTGAATGAGAATCGAGTACAACATATGTATTTGATTCATTCCACTCCTATGAGATATATCGACATTATGTGTTATTGAGCGGAATATATTGGTAGGGCTTGATGCTTAAATGAAATATTTAAAATAACGATGTCAATGCTTTTGATAGTGAACTAGTTATTGACATAAACGTTGTCTTATATTTTGTATGTAATTTGTGAATCCATCTTCATAAACTTTGATTAAAATATACAAAATATCTTTACATACTTTAATTTGATAATTAGTTTTTTGTTCTTTTTTGAAGGACCACTATTTAATTTGGCAATGCGTGGCTAGAACTAGTTGACGTCAATATCAGTGACGGATTTTGGTTAAAAAATTATGAGGGATTATGATTTGAAAATTCAATACCTTATTGAATACAAATGCATTCGATCAATATGCCAACAATATTTATATGTAGTATGTATGTTTTAGCTTTTATAATTAATAATTTCTTAAAATTTATCAAGATCTGACCCTAAATAGTACATGTTAGACAGTATGATCTTGACTTCATCAAGTCAACACAACAACAAGATACAGGGCAGTCACATCATTACAATGCTGGTCTAGCACACAGCAGATCACACCCCATGTAACCGAATTGTAACAAACTATTGCCAGCTAGATTATTACAGCATGTGTGTTAGAGTATTTTGATTAGTTGTAAGTCAGCAGCTGCTTCCTGATTGGTTAAGCCTTGTTGTCATCTTTGTAGTATTTATATTCCTAGTTTGCCTTCTCTAGGATTACTTGGCATTATCACAACTTGTAATCAAAATACAATTGAGAGCTTTCCTTATTCTAATTCCAACTTAGCTGCACAGTTCTTTGCAGCTACTAAACTACATCAGTGTTCTTCATTTTCTGTGAATGATTCTCTTCTAAACTGCTGATTTCATCATGGTATCAGAGCAGCGATTGTAGATTCTGGATCAGTGTTTTATTCTGAACGCAGCGGTACAATTTGTTCTAAGTTCTCAGTCGATCAATTTCGAGGGTATGTTCATCTGTTCTCATCAAATCTGTGGAAATTTGTCAGTTACAGTTTGATTGTGGTGCATCTGATATTGATAGATTGATTCATGTTGTTTCTCTTCATTTTTCTTGGTCTTAGATACTTCAGTTGATTGAATCTCGTTATATCCTCATATTCTTCAGAATTTCTAGTAGAAATTTGACTTGAACACTTAGATTCTCTTTTAAATAAAATTATAAAGCAATTATGGCACAACAAACACTTCTATCACCTAATCAAGATCCTGCTAATCCATTCTATTTGCACCCAACTGATAATACAGCAAACCAGTTAGTTTCTGTGAAATTTAAAGGAGATGGTTATGGTGATTGGAAGAGAAGTATGATGATCTCTATGTCATCAAAGAATAAGCTAGGGTTTGTGAATGGAACTCTAGAGAAACCTGATGCAACTCATCCAACATATCAAGCATGGATGATGATTTCATGGTTGTTATTCAATTTGGATACAAATATAGCCAAAAGTGTGTTATATTTTAACACAGCTAGGGAAATCTGGATAGATCGACCTAGAGGAGAGATTTGGTTTTTTCTCTAGACCACAGTTGTTTTCTCTTGAACAACAACCAGCTGAGATCACACAAGGAGGGAAAAATATTGCTGGATTTTTCACAGAGATCTAGTCTATTTGGGACAAGATAAGTGCAGCTAATCCACTACCTACATGCACTGGTAACCAGTGTACTTGTAACTTGACATAGAAGATTTTTAAGATGCAACAGGATCAAAGGTTAATGCAGTTCTTAATGAAACTAGGAGAACATCTAAGCACTGCAAGAGGGAACTTATTGATGATACTGTTAGGTTATGATACATATAACAATTCATAAATCATGCGGAAAAACCATTTAGCCAGGAATACATATTATTTACACATAATCATATAGCATAGTTTAGATGCATACTCTTTGTTGCGTGCCTTCCCTAGCTGCGCCCGAACCGAACAAGAACAAGTCTTTAGGACTCCAAGTGTCGTCCCTCCGTAGATAGTCCACAGCACGTCCGGATCCGCCTTAAGATTGACCAACTAGAATCGCCCTTAAGGTACTAATAATTTCGGCACTTTAAGGCAAGATATGTGACTGAATTTTTCTCTCAAAAACTCACTTTGAATACTTGAAAACTCGTTATAAATTGTGAGCATTGATCACCTATTTATAGGGCATGGGTATCGGATATTAGAATCCTACTAGGAAACGATTTAGTGAATCTGAATTAATCTAAAATTCAATCACTTAATTTATCTAGTAGACTTAGAGAATCAATCTTATACGAATCCTAACCGATCAAGGTTTCGTACGCAAGCACAAACACTCACGCAGGCGCAGCAGCCCACGAGGGGCGCCGTGCGCGCGCGCGCGCGCTGAGCCCAGGCCCAGCAAGTGCTCGCAGCCCACGAGGGGCGCGCGCCTGCTGGCCTTGCTCTCGCGTTTGGGCTTTGCTTGCTTCGGTCGCGCGCGGGCTTTGCTAGGCGTTGGGCCTAGCTTCGTGCTAGGCCTTGCGTCTAGCAAGCTCGTTCGATGTTTATTCGTACGATACGCTTCCGATTAAATTCCCGGTTACGGAATTTATTTCCGATACGAACAATATTTAACATTTCCGATTCCGGAATTAATTTCCGTTTCGAACAAATATTTAATATTTCCGTTTCCGGAATTATTTTCCGATTCCGATAATATTTCCGATTCAGACAATATTTCCGTTTCCGGCAATATTTCCGATTCCGGCAATATTTCTATTTCCGATAATATTTTCCGATACGTACCATGTTTCCGTTTCCGGCAACATCTACGACTTGGATAATATTTATATTTCCTATACGATCCATATTTCCGTTTCCGGCAATATCATCGTTTCCGGAGTATTCATTTCTTGCCTATGACGATCTCAGCTCCCACTGAAACCAAGATCCGTCGATTCCGAATATCCATAGATGGAGTATTTAATGCCATTAAATACTTGTCCGTTTACGTACTATTTGTGTGACCCTACGGGTTCAGTCAAGAGTAAGCTGTGGATTAATATCATTAATTCCACTTGAACTGAAGCGGCCTCTAGCCAGGCATTCAGCTCACTTGATCTCACTGAATTATTAACTTATTAATTAATACTGAACCGCATTTATTAGACTTAACATTAAATGCATACTTGGACCAAGGGAATTATTTCCTTCAGTCTCCCACTTGTCCTTAGGGACAAGTGTGCATTTCCTAATTCCTTTGTCGCTCGATGCTTGCTCTTTGAACATAAGGTAAGAGTTGTCATCCTTATTATGTCCAGAGGTGTTCCTCGGTTTCAGAGTTCAACTGATCAAATAAACAGATAATCATAGCCTATGATTCATCCGAGCACGGCCATGCATTTCACAGTTTCTAGCTCTCCGAGTGGCCTTGTACAACTTTTAAGCATCTCATCCCGATCTATGGGAGGACAATCCCAATCTTGCGATCTTGAGATTAGACTTCGTTTGATAGGTGATTACTTGAGCGTTGCCTTTATAGCCTCCTTTTACGGTGCGACGGTTGGTCAACGTCAAAGCAACCAGTTCTCAAACAAGTAATCTCAAATCACTCAGGTATTGAGGATTTAGTGTCTAATAATTTTAATGAAATTTACTTATGACAGATTTTCATCTCTTACAGTAAAGTTTCATAGGTCTTGTCCGATACTAGTCTTCCCAAAGTAAGTATCTATGCAAATGATTATGACATTGCCATGTCCACATAGTTCAAGAAACAGAACTACTAGTCATCTTGCATTCTAATCGTCTAACGTTTTCTATGCGTCCAATTTTATAGAAAACTCCGACTAGGGACCATTTTCAACCTTTGACATTCAAGTTCACTTGATAGACATTTCTTAGTCACAGGACTGGTCCTGACAGTCTATCTTGAATATATCGTCAAATTGAAGGGACTCATCATTTAATACTAAACCAAGATTAAATGGAATATGAAAATTCATTTCATATATGATAAATGTTCAACCCCAATGTTTTACAACCATGGGCCTCGAACCCATTTTTAAACATTTCATGGAATTCAAAGCTATGCTTGATTTCCAGTGCTACAATGTGAGTGTTGCTTTATCACTTGTTGCATAGGTTTAGTTATCATGCTTTGCCAATCTTAATATCTTTTTCATCGAATGATATTCGAGATAGGATGATAAGATCTTTTGAGTTTGTTTATTATGTGATCTAGTCTTTCTTACTTCGATAGTGGTTCTACGCATTTTGCAATGAAGAACCATTAAGTCAACAGACATGTGATCTTCCCAAGTTCAATGAAGAACTCATATAAACAACTCTATTTTATTGCTTCTGAGGCAATAGTACTTTTACTTCAACTTTATAGGCTGCTAGTGATGCTTTGTTTGGATTTACTTATCCAAGCAGTTCACAGATATGTGGAATACTTTCCAGCTGTATCTTAGAACATAGAAATTAATATTTTAATTTCCCACGCAACAACTCATGGTCTCCAATCCATGTTGCCATTTCAAACACGATTCTCTATAGCTCGTCCTTATCAATGGTTAACTCCAAAGGGTCTTGCTTGATAATTCCCAATTGAATTCTATTCATGTAACTTTAGCTTATCTAGTTTCAGTAGATACTAAATTCAGCTAAATTCTTTGACATATAATATAGGTTAAGAATCTTATTTAGATCCTTTGATGTTTAACTTAGTAAATGCTTATACATAGTTCAAACATCCTTTACTTAGATTTATTCATATGGGTCGAATATCTCCAATGGAGTCTTTCGTGTTTGATTTAGTAAATGCCATTACTTAATCCAAAACAATATCATAAGATCTTTGTAAATAGATCTTAATACCCAGTATGTACTAAGTTTCGCCATGGTCCATCATTGATGAATAATTTCAAATCTAAGTCATTAGCATTTGAATGTTATTTCACAATAGAGAGATATGTGTGTGATACACATAGGACCAATTAAGTTTTACGTACTCCCACTAAACTTCTTATATATCTATAAGAATCATGTATATTTTATGAAACTAAAATACTTATTAGCTTCATTAAAATATAATTCCAATTCCAGCTTTCTCTTTCAAGCATTTATTTGGAACCACAAATCCTATGACATACCATGTACATAGTTTATTCCAACATTTGATTGAGGAATACGTTTTGTCATCCAATTGCTATATGTACCAATATGCAATCATTGCTTGAATTATAGACTTAAGCATTACGATTTTGCATGAGGTTTCAACACAATCCATGCCATGAATTTGCTTGTAACCTTTAGCAACTAATCTAGCTTTGTGTGTGAACACAATTCCATGTTTGATGGTTTTTATCCTTAAAACAAACTTGCAATTAATAGGTGTGAAACTATTCTTGCAAATCAACAAAATTTCAATTTTGTCATCAAAACATATTTTGTCATCAAAACATTGAGTATGTTTTATGGCCTTTAACCAATTAAACATATAGTCTATATATGGCCTCTAACCATTTTAGGGAATCTGGGTTTCGTCATAGCTTTCTTACAAGTCACTTCTTTTAGTTTGACTGCAAGTTGTAGGTTTCTTCACTATCTAATAGAAGAATCTCATAGTTTTATTGACCAGAACTCTATGTTTCTTTACTATCTAATAGAAGAATCTCATAGTTCCAGTGATTTGAACTCTATGCCTACTTGGGTATAGAACATCAAACAATAGAATATCAACAGGCACTTTGAGAGTCCTTTGAATATTCTATTCTCTTTGAAGCACTTGTAAAGTCTTCTAAGAGATGTCTATTCTATAAAGCCACTTCTAAAGTCCTTAAAGAATAAGTTCGGATTTCTTGAAGCACTTCGAAAAGCCTCCGGAATGTCCGTTTATGTTTGTTGTTCGCCTCGAAGACTTTCGAGGTCTATTTTCTCCCACTTGTCATTTTGGAAACGAATTTCCAAAAAGGACATTGTTTCGAGCAAACAAACATTATGTTCTCAAAAATTCGTGGTAGAAACAATACCCTTGTGTTTCATTTGAATAAATCATAATGAAACATATATCTATACTTGAGCCTTAGTTTGTCGAATGACAAACACTAAGCTCCCACTGAGTTTTGCAACTCTCTAGATATATTTTATGAAAAGTTATTCTGAAATTACTTTTCAATAGCTTTGACGAATTTGGTTTAGTTTGGTGGTAGTTGAGCATTTTGTTTTAGAAATTATAGGAAAGGTCTTTATGATCCATCATTGATCGAATCAAGTACTAATTGACTTCGATTATTCCAACTAAGATATGCCATATCTTATGGACCTAGATTGTGAAATTACAACACACAATCATTGATGATCATATTTGGTCTCAAGTAATCATCAACATGATCTAACCTAGATCTTTATGATTTCTTGCCAAGTGGATTTTATACTTCTGAATCTTTGAACTAGCCAAACAGTTTCAACTTATATCACATTTGAGTAAATAAACCTATACTCACTCAAATCCATGTGAAATAATAAAGTCATAAAATCTTTATTTAGCTTTGAACTCTATTGTCTAGGCGTTCTAACAATAGTTCATATCTTTTGTTACTTTCAACAAGTAAGACTAGTTGTCTTAAAATGATCTAGAAATCAATCAACTTTCAAAAGTCCATTAAAATAGAGCTTGTGAATGTTAACTTGTTGACATGGTCTAAGCAACAATGCCAAAGATTAGTGGAATTCAAATCAAGGGCTTGATTTGAACCTAGTAAAGTTCTTTAAAGAGTTGTTTGTTTTAATCAAGCATATTGACTCAACTTGTAATTGACCATTTCATTCAAATAAACAAACAAACATTGTTTTTGTTTTTCTTGAATGTGAGTCTTTCTGTGTTTGAAAACAGAAATTTAGGTATGTTGATTATGGAACAAAATAGCCATTAAGTTCCAGCCTTTGAAAGGACTTAAAACAAACTAGATGACCCTACAACTAATGTAGCATTTCCATGCTTCATTTCCCACTTGTAGGTCATTAGTGTATCCTAGCTTCCATTGTTTGAGTTATTACCGAAGTAAGAACCTCAAGCGGTATATGATACCAAGGAAGTTTGATTGCTAGGTCACTTCTCTTTAAACATAAACTTATAGGTAGAAACGGAATCGTAAATTCCTTTCATTTGTTCCTTGTTTTCCTATTTCTTGTACCCTTTCTTATAGTCTTAAGAATTGAATTCTTTAGTGTTGACTTTTATACTTTGTTAGACATGTCCAATGTCACCAACAAGGTTTTTACCATTTTAATTTATGTTGAATATTCTGTTTCAACTAGATGATCTTACAAGAAGCTTCTAAAGTTCTCTAAGCATCGATCTATTCGAATGTCTAGGGACTAGACTCATTCGAGAATTAAATGGAAAAAATATTTTAGGTTGTTAACCATTGGTAAAGCTGAGCGTTTAAACTCAATGCTTTATGATCTCAAAACTACAGTGTATTTTGAATTCACAAGCACCAATTGGTTTGCCATTCGACTTTGATGTTCGAAAACAACCATAAAAGTCGCTATAAGAAACGTACATTTTAAATTGCTCACTTTCTCTCATTTCCGTGAATCGTTCTTGGATTCACTACCAATCGAGGAAATTTACTGTTACCTTTCTAAAAGGATTTATTGCAGTGCAAGATATTTAATTATAAACAATAATTAAAACATACATTGAAGCATGCAAAGTCTAAACATTTATCATGAGTAATAACTTGAAAATTAAAGCAATCATGCAATTTCAACAAGTTATTAGCATTTTATTCGAATTTATTGTTCCGGCAGGTGTGAATAAAATGATTCCAAGACCCTAAAATCATTGAAGAACTAAGCACAGTTTGTCGACTTAATCCTACAACATCTTAGGTAAGCAAAAGCCTTTTGCTAATAGTCTAGAAACTATTCTTGGTTGATAGGTACGTCTAAGAACTTATTAGGTAAACCTATCGATTTTGCCACGACATAAAAGGACTCCTTACTTATATCGTTGAGTTTCACCAAAACTAACGTGTACTCACAATTATTTGTGTACCTTGCCCCTTTAGGACCAATAAGTAACACCTCGCTGAGCGAAAACTATTACTAGATTGATGTAAAGGATATCCAAGCAAGTGTATATTTTGGCATGGCACCTTTTAACTCAATTTTTAAGTTTGGAACTTAAGGCTCTTACTATGTTGGTTAGATTTTAAGTGAACTAAAATCCTTAATCATGCAACATAATCAAGCCACAATCTCATGCATAATTAAGACATATTTAAAGCAATAAATAACTTAAAGCATGCATAAGATAAATGTGATCTAGTATGGCCCGACTTCATCTTGAAGCTTTAACTTCAAAGTCCGTCTCGAAAATCTCCGTGGGAGGCACCATTTTCTTCAAATAGGATAAGCTATAATTAAAACTAATTACAACTATTTGATGGTACGCAGACCATATTTGAATTAAAAAACGACTTTGGTACTTTAGACCAATTACATTCAAATTAATGGTACGCAGACCATATTTTCTATCCTATTTAGGCCATACTAGTCACTTCATAACCTGCAAAACAGTACATATACAATATATATCATTCACCCATTCATTATCATGAATGGCCCACATAGCTGGTTAGTAAAACACATTATGCATCACGTAAACATTTGCAGCAATTAATCAAGGGCACCAATAATCTACCAATTATTCAGTTCTTATTAATTCTAATCAAGTTGTTTTAACCTTAAGGTTTTGTAGACCTAATCAAGAGTTTATGACTAAAAGCGCTCCCACTTAAACCAATAAATTCATATGCTTTACTAATTTTAAACATAAAAATGTATTTCTAGTCTAACCGGAAACATACAAATTTAATTAAAATTTAAAGCTCATATAAATTTATAATTGAATCCAAAATTTAATTTAATTTCAGTCGTATTTAAATTAATTCATGATTTAAATTTTAGTAAAATAATTAGAATAAATAAAATTTATTATAATTATAATATTCAAAATTAAAATCCAAGAAAATAATTTAAATTATTAATTTTAAAATTAATTAAAATTACGTAAACTGAAAATTTCAAATTAAACATTCAAAACGATCTAATCGCAACGCAAACACCTCACGCATCACACGCCCATGGGCCACACGCACACAGCCATCGCTGGCCATGTGCGCGCAGCCCATGCGCTGCGTCGCATAGCTGCTGCTTCTACCCTTCGCAAACCATCGAGCGAGCTGGTGCTCGCTGCGCGCGCGCCAGCGCTCGATGCACGCGAGCATGTGCTCGCTGCGCGCGCGCCAGCGCTCGATGCACGCGAGCCATCGCTCGCTGCGTTCGCTCGCTAGCGCTCGCTGCACGAGGGCCAGCGCTCGCTTCGTGCACTCGCCAGCGCATGCTGTGCGCGCTCGCTAGCGCTCGCTTGGTGCGAGCCAGCGCTCGCTGCGCGCGGCATCGACGCTGGGCGCAACACTCGTGGCACGCGAGCTTGCGCGAGGCAGTGCGCGTTGTGGCGCAGCTCGCTTGCTGCCCACACGCGACTGCCGTGCCTTGCCTTCGCCCATGCCCATTCGTCCATAGCTCATAGCCCACGACACAAGGCAGGGCTGCTGCCTTGTGCTCGTGCACCATGCCCTTGCTCATTGCATACGTGCCGCATGGGCGACGAGCTCCCTTGCTCGTCGTCACATGCCCGCACTATACAACACCCCTTAAGGGAAACACGTAGCGTCCATTGCTTTGTGCGTGCAAGTTATATGAACGAATCGCATAAAATTTGAAAAATTTATATTTAAAATTAATGACAAATTAATAAATAATATTAATTTCATAATTTTAGGGCGAAAAATCGAAAATTTATTATTCAATTGATTTCCGATTAACATGGATTCAAGCCTAGGTCATAAAAATTTAAAATTTATCATAAATTTACAATTTTTATGGTGGTTTTTAATCATAGGTATCTAATTAAATTATAATTAATTATGAAAATCAAATTAATTCTAAATTATTCTAATTTTCAACAAATTAATCATAATTACAAATTAGATTGCATAATTAACAAGGCTAGGCATTCAAACTTGTTAAACATATACAGTAGGTCAATCAAAATTTCAAGATTTATCAACAAGAATCGCAAATATTTAATTTAACATCTTAAATTTACGAAATTTTGCATTCGAAAAACTAAAACCTCCGAAAAGTCATAGTTAGGCTTCGAATTTGAGAATTCTGGGTTCGGCAGAAAAAAATTATTTTTGTCAAAATTTTAGAATGCCTTTTACATGCGGAATTGACACAAAAATCACTCGATTTGGATGAGTAACGAAGAAACTGCCGAAAAACTGCGTACATATAATTAAATAAACGCAATTTGCAATTAATTAACAATTACGAAAATTAATCACCCCTTTTAATTCTTGCAAATTTGTAATATTTAACCATGTTCATACAATTTAGATTATGAAAATAATAAGAGGCTCGTGATACCACTGTTAGGTTATGATACATATGACAATTCATAAATCATGCGGAAAAACCATTTAGCCAGGAATACATATTATTTACACATAATCATATAGCATAGTTTAGATGCATACTCTTTGTTGCGTGCCTTCCCTAGCTGCGCCCGAACCGAACAAGAACAAGTCTTTAGGACTCCAAGTGTCGTCCCTCCGTAGATAGTCCACAGCACGTCCGGATCCGCCTTAAGATTGACCAACTAGAATCGCCCTTAAGGTACTAATAATTTCGGCACTTTTAGGCAAGGTATGTGACTGAATTTTTCTCTCAAAAACTCACTTTGAATACTTGAAAACTCGTTATAAATTGTGAGCATTGATCACCTATTTATAGGGCATGGGTATCGGATATTAGAATCCTACTAGGAAACGATTTAGTGAATCTGAATTAATCTAAAATTCAATCACTTAATTTATCTAGTAGACTTAGGGAATCAATCTTATACGAATCCTAACCGATCAAGGTTTCGTACGCAAGCACAAACACTCACGCAGGCGCAGCAGCCCACGAGGGGCGCCGTGCGCGCGCGCGCGCGCTGAGCCCAGGCCCAGCAAGTGCTCGCAGCCCACGACGGGCGCGCGCCTGCTGGCCTTGCTCTCGCGTTTGGGCTTTGCTTGCTTCGGTCGCGCGCGGGCTTTTCTAGGCGTTGGGCCTAGCTTCGTGCTAGGCCTTGCGTCTAGCAAGCTCGTCCGATGTTTATTCGTACGATACGCTTCCGATTAAATTCCCGGTTCCGGAATTTATTTCCGATACGAACAATATTTAACATTTCCGATTCCGGAATTAATTTCCGTTTCGAACAAATATTTAATATTTCCGTTTCCGGAATTATTTTCCGATTCCGATAATATTTCCGATTCAGACAATATTTCCGTTTCCGGCAATATTTCCGATTCCGGCAATATTTCTATTTCCGATAATATTTTCCGATACGTACCATGTTTCCGTTTCCGGCAACATCTACGACTTGGATAATATTTATATTTCCGATACGATCCATATTTCCGTTTCCGGCAATATCATCGTTTCCGGAGTATTCATTTCATTTCCGGCAACATCTACGACATGTGTTCAAGCCTCAATATGTTTGATACTTATGAGCCTATCACTGATACTAATGAATACATAACCATACCTGATGGAAGAAGGGTAGCTATTCTACATAAAGGGACAGTGACTTTAAATGGAAACATTCAATTGAAGGGTGTGCTACATGTGCCATATTTTCAGTATAACTTATTATCTGTGAACAAATTGTGTCTGGATCATCAATGTACTGTCTCATTCACTGCTGATAAATGTTATATCCAGGGCCATTTAATGAAAAGGCCACATGTTCTTGGTAATGTGAGATCTGGATTATACATCATTGATAATAAAGACCAGAAAGAAGAAGAGACTACTTCAACAACTTGTCTTTCTGCTGGTTCTACAAATAACACAGAGGCAAAGGTTTGGCATCTTGGACTTGGACATATGCCTTTCATTAAGATGAAACATATCATTAGCTCATTGTCTACTGTTGGTAATAGTGATGCTATATGTCAAATATGTCCTGCTGTAAAACAGTCTAGGTGTTCTTTTCCTACAAGTAGTATTAAAACTACTAAAATGTTTCAGTTGATTCATCTAGATACTTGGGGCCCTTATAAACACAAAACTTATAATGGATGCTCTATGTTTTTAACTATTATTGATGATTATACTTGAACAACTTGGACACACCTTTTAAAGACTAAAATTGATGCTGGCAGTGTGATTGATTCTTTTCTGAAGATGGTAGAAACACAGTTTGGTACAAAAGTTCAGTGTGCTAGATCAGATAATGCCTTAGAACTGTGTGAGGGTGACTTCAAGAAAATTCTTCTGAACAAGGGAATTTTACAACAAACAAGCTGTAGTGGAACACCCCAACAAAATGGGGTGGTGGAAAGAAAACATAGACACCTTTTAGAAACTGCTAGAGCTTTGCATTTCCACTCCAAGTTGCCTATCAGATTCTGGGGAGAGTGTGTTCTTTGTGCCACCTACTTGATCAATAGGATGCCCTTACAAATCATTGGTAATCTGACACCATATGAGAAGTTACATGGACATAAGCCACTTTATGATCACCTCAGGGCATTTGGGTGCTTATGCTATGTGTCTACTAGTAAAGCTCACAGGAAAAAAAATTGATGCAAGAGCATTCCTAGTGTGTTCATAGGTTACTCACCCTCTCAAAAATGATACAAAGTGCTAGACACTGTCACAAACAAGATCAGTGTATCCAGAGATGTTGTTTTTCATAAAGAACATTTTCCCTTCCATCTTCTTATTGATGATCATTCAGACCTCACAGAGTTTCCTCCATACATTTTCTTACCTGTACATACCCCTCTTCTTCCTGACATAAACCTACCTTTTTCTTCACCTCCAATCCCAAACACACTTTCTTCTTCCACTTCTACATCTCCACTACACACTCCGCTCCATTCCTCTCAAAATACTCCTCGCTCTACATCTCCATCACCTGCATCTTCTTCTTCTTCTTTCACTCCTGGTAGCCTCACTCTTGATCTTTCTGATATTGCTCTCAGAGAATCCACTAAAACTACAAAACCTCCCACCTATCTGAATGATTACCACTGTCACAATGCTAAACATTGGTGCAATCTTGTTTCCTACTCCACACTCCCTATTCAATTTCATGCTATGGTAGCCAACCTTAGTACTATTACTGAACCAAATAACTACAAAGAAGATGCACTCAAACCAGAGTGGATTAAGGCAATGGAGAAAGAAATAGAAGCTCTTCTTGAGAACCATACATGGGAGGTGGTTACTCTTCCAGATGGAAAGAAACTTATTGGTTGTAAATGGGTGTTCAAAGTCAAACTTAGAGCAGATGGCACTTTGGAAAGATATAAAGCAAGACTTGTAGCTCAATGGTACACTAAAAAGTATGGCATTGATTTTGAGACCTTTTCTCCAATGGTAAAGATGGCTATTGTCAGGTGCCTTATTGAATTGGCTGCCAGTATGAAATGGACAATTTATCAGCTTGATGTCAATAATGCCTTTCTCCATGGAGATCTCCATGAAGAGGTATACATGAAGATGCCTGAAGGTATCCCTAACCTAGGTAACAAGGTTTGCAGACTCACTAAGTCCTTATATGGTTTAAAGCAAGCTTCTAGGCAACGGTTTGCTAAACTACATGGGGAATTACAGAAACAAGGCTTTGTGAAATCCAAGAATGACTATTCTCTGTTCATTAAGAGAGATTCAGCACATATTACTCTGGCTGCTATTTATGTTGATGCTATCTTGCTCACAGGGAATCATGTTCCAACCATCACTTCTCTCAAGAAACATTTAGATACAGTCTTCAGCATCAAAGATTTGGGAGTTATGAGTTATTTTCTTGGTATTGAAGTTGGGTATCTTCCTGATGGGGTGGTCCTGACACAAAAGAAGTTCACCAAATCTCTCATTACAGATTGTGGTTTTGGCCTGAGTAGGTCTGCTGTCACTCCCCTACCAATCAACACCAAATTACTTGCTGAAGAAGGCTCACTCTATGATCAACCAGAATTTTACAGAACCTTTGTGGGAAAGCTGAATTTTTTAACCCATACTAGACCTGATCTTAGCTTTGCAGTCCAACTTTTGAGCCAGTTTATGCACCAACCTAGGGTTCCCCATGTTGCTGCTCTCACACATGTTCTTAGATATGTGTCTCGCACAGCAGGCCAAGGCATTCTCCTCAAAGCTTCAGATTCTCTTACCTTACAAGCTTTTTCAGACAATGATTGGGCTACTTGCCCCAAGACTAGGAAATCAGTTACTGCCTATGTTTTGTTATTTGGCAACTCTCATGTGTCTTGGAAGTCAAAGAAACAAAATACCATTTCTAAAAGTTCTTCAAAAGCTGAGTACAGGGCCATGGCTGCAGTTGCATCTGAAGTCACTTGGTTGGTTCGTTTACTTGAGGAGTTTGGCGTCACCAACTTCAAGCTAGTTACCCTTCACTGTGATAATCATTCATCCATATACATTGCCAAGAATCTGTCTTCCATGAGAGGACTAAACATATAGAAATTGACTGCCATTTCACTAGGGATAAGGTATTGGAAGGTCTCTTACAACTAACTTATTTGCCACACAGTCTCAATTGGCTGATGTTTTCACAAAAGCTCTCCCTTCACCTCAATTGCATGAGCTCTTGTCCAAGCTAGGTGCCTCTCCTGCAACTCCTAGATTGAGGGGGGTGGGTGTTGGGCAGTATGATGTTGACTTCATCAAGTCAACACAACAACAAGATACAGGGAAGTCAAAGCATTACAATGATGGTCTAGCACACAGCAGATCACACCCCATGTAACCGAATTGTAACAAACTATTGCCAACTAGATTATTACAACATGTGTGTTAGAGTATTCTGATTGGTTGTAAGTCAGCAGCTGCTTCCTGATTGGTTAAGCCTTGCTGTCATCTTTGTAGTTGGCATTATCATAACTTGTAATCAAAATACAATTGAGAGCTTTCCTTATTCTAATTCCAACTTAGCTGCACAGTTCTTTGCAGCTACTAAACTACATCAATGTTCTTCATTTTATGTGAATGATTCTCTCCTAAACTGCTGATTTCATCAGTCCCGGTGAAAGGTCCATCCTTAGACGTCATGTTATTTGGCAACTAATGGGATACTATGTGGTAGGATAACATGAATTACCTTTAAATTTGAATGATGTTATAGATTTGTGTATATTTAATGTGCAGTAGGTTTTCTCACACATATTGACACTATGTGTTATTTATGTGTGAAATTTGGTAGTACTCCGTAGACCGTAGTTAGTTTACATGAGCATTTTAAAATAATTATGTCGATGCTTTTAGACATATTCTATGGATTAGGTTAGAATTGGGCGTAACATCTATGGAGTGTTCACTCAATGTAAACTTTTGTTTCTGTGAAAGTTTGAGAAAATAAAGTGAATGGGTGTAATAAAAAAAATTGGAGAAAGATAAGAGAGTGTGGATGTCAGGTGTAAGTTATTGGCGCGAAAGCCTATTTTGTAACAAACTTGATAATATGCCTAGAGCCTAGTTAATAGTATTGTCTCCGTTTCTGTGGAAATATATGCTAAATAGGTGTAAGAAAAAATTTGATAAAATAAGAGAGAGTGAGAGGAAGTCATTTCGGCATGCTGTGATGTGTTTCAAAACACGGTTGGGTACTTCCTCGTCATAATTAGAATAAACTACGTACAACAGTGTCGGATCCACCATATAACCTGGGTAAGCACGTACATACCCATTTTTTAGAAAAAAATTGTTTAAAACACCAAAAAAACAAAAAAAACCTCTTGTGAATACTCAACTATATTGCAAGCACCTTCCCCCTTATTTTGCAAACAATTTTTTCAATCTCCTCTCACTTAATCACCTTCCCTAGTTCTGCTCTCCTTGACGGCTCGACTCCTCTCACCAGACTGCGAAAACCGACAGTAAACACGAAAGAGAATTACAGGGAGCATGACGACACCTTTGTGTTCATTATAGCCTAAATTTTGGAATTAAGTTTAGGAAATTAGGGTTTAATTTTGTGAATTGGAATTTGGAGATTTGGGAATGGGGACTACTAGAGGCATGACGTACGCACCTGGCCGTACAAGTGTCGTATAACTTTATGAACACCCACCGTGAGTTACAATGTGAAATCGTATGTACTCCCACAGAGTTGTCAAAAACTGACCCGTCCTAACGAGTCAATCTGAACCGACCTGTATTCCCAAGGACTGTAAATTGACCGGAACCCAAATTGTTGTTAAAACAAGAAACCTGTAACCCGACATTATCCAACCCGTTAGAACCGACGATCGATTTCGACCCTTTAATGCATGACCCAAACGCGAATCCGGCACCCGACCGAAATATAACTGATAACAGAACTTCCACGACCTGACAATGACCCGAACCCGATGTCAACGCGAAACCGATAATTAACAGATGAAACCTATTATTGACCCAACCCATTAACATGTTACCTGATTTTACATTTTTACCCAACCTGTTGCAGAACCGGCTTGTTATTGACCAAATCAAATAGTAACTTCAATCAAGTTAATATTATTTTGACTAAACTTTACCTAGCTATTTGCTAGCATGTAAAATCGTACATGATGTGTTTCGTCTATTTTTAATTAATAGTTATTTATACATTTTACGCCTTAAAATGTTGAGATGACCAAATAAATTATTTACTCGTAATCCAATATTAGATTTATATATGTAGTGACTTGACAAAAAAAACACGATTATATGGTTTAACAAAACTGAAATTTGAAATAAATGAATCATTAATTTTTACAATGTAAGAAAAAATAATTGTAGGTTAAAAAATTGACTAGACCAAAAAGTTATCGGACCCGACCTAATTTTAACTGTCCCGATAATTATGCGATTTGAAGTTGACCCGTACCTGAAATTAACTGCTACAAGCCCGAATAAAACCTGACTCGATAAGGCTCGAACTCGAAATTATACCTGACCGGAATAAGATCGACCTGACCTGAACCCGACCTATACCTGACATGACCCGACAAGAAATCAACATAACCGAACCCGACCAGAACTAGGGTGATAACGTGACCCGACACGACCCGGCCGGATCATGACCCGAGATCCGAGATGACTAGACCCGATTCGAGTAACCGTTTTGACAGATCTAATCCCTCTGTCCCTTTTATTTTTTTATGTTTGGTATCATGCACGCGTTTTAACAAATTAATTGATAAATATTCTTCATTTTTTATTTGAGTAATGCGAACAACATTTATCGATAATGTTTTCATTTTTATCCAAAACATGACATAGAAAGTGTGAGAGATTTAGAAAGTGCGAAAGATTTATTGGCCCCAACGAATTTGATTGATTAAAATAATCACTTGCACGATTTTTGACAGAATATTAGAGACATTTATGCTACAATATAAAAAAATTACAAATATAAATATTAAAATGGGACACTCAAAACAAAATAAATAATGAATACAAAGGGACGGAGGGAATATCTCGTAAGTAGTATATTTTACCCCCTCCGTATTTAAATAGGAGATACACTTGGCCGGACACGAGTATTAAGGAAAAATAGTTGAATGAAATAAAATAATAAAACAAGTGGGGTTGGAGTAAATATTTTAATCAAGTAAAATAAGTGGGGACCATTAAATTTTGGAGTGGTGGAGGTTTATGAAATTAATTGTTTAATGTGGAAGTGGGGTTGGAGTATTACTCCGTATTTGATTAGATGATGGGGTTGAAAAATTACTAAATATGGCAAGTGTAACTCCTATTTAAATATGGCAGGAAATGATAAATGTATCTCCTATTTAACTACGGCGGGAAATGATAAGTGTCTCTCATATTTAAATACGGAGGGAGTATTTGCAAGGGATTAAAAATATGGATGTTAAAAGGTCAATGCTTTCGTTACGGAATTCGTGATAAAGTTGTTAAAGTGATAAAATTCGCAACTTACGACCTTGAAGACATGTCGCAAGGGTGACATGGAACGTTTACACGTCGTAGTTTTAAATCTAAAAGTAAGATATTTAACCTACCTACAATGTTTTACATGTTATGAAACAGAAAAAGAAAAAAAATATCCATTTGTTATAAATATATTGTATTGTGGATGTCCATTATACCCTTTACATGTTGGAAATCCTAGTGAGAAAACAAAAGAAAATGAGTGGGAAAATGTGGGAATATGAAAAGTCCCACATGGGAAAAACACAAACCATATTCAATGTTTATATTTGGGGGCTTGAGGGAAACATTTGTTTAAGAAAGCATGTGAGTGGCATGGGTGGTCACAACACACACACGCGCGCGCGCGCCGGGCCGGGCTCGGGCGAGGGCCGTGGGCCGTGGGCCTTGGGCCTTGGGCCTTGGGCCTTGGGCCTTGGCGAATGCGGTTCGCGGGCGTGGGGTGGGTTTTGTGGGCCGGGTTATTCTTTTTGGTCAAGGGCGGTTTGATTAAGTCAGAAGACTTAATCAACCCACTAACTTTAGAAACTGCTCCATTAATCACGTCATTACTCCCCACTAGCCGTTTTATGACTGTTGCAGTTCCCCATTACTCCCGTAACTTCTCCACTAGCCGTTTTTTGCTGTTACAGCTTCCCAAAAGCCTCACTATAAATTCATCGTTCATTTCCACAAAAAAATACAGAAACTTACAATCACATCTCTCTCTCAAATTCCTCTCTTTCTGGGCAAATATTCTGGTCTCCAATCGGGGGTTGTGAGTGCACATAATTCTCGGTGTCGTGTAAACCCTGGAGGGCAACCGCAAGCGTTCTACTGCATCGGAGGTAGCGCGGAATTGTCTTTTAGAGCAGTGGTCCGGCCACGGCACGACAATTGTTTCAGTTCGTATTACGCAATATCCAGTTAAGTCGTTCCAATTACTTATTTAGCTAACAATCTAAAAGACAATTATTCTGTTATGGCTATGAATATGTCGAAATTGGAACCTCTTGATGGGAAAAACTATAAACGTTGGGCTGTTAGGATGAGATTTTATTTGGAGCAAATTGATGTTGCGTATGTTATTTCTGATGTTGTGAAACCTGTTAATGATGATGAATTGCATGATTTTGAGGTTAAGTTTGCTAAGGATGATAGAACCTGTAAGGGAATGCTATTGCATCATATGTCGAATGTTTTGCTTGACATTTACATGGGCTATAATCATGCTAGGGATATTTGGGATGGTTTAGAGAAAAAGTATGGAACTGATGATGCCGGTACGAAACGTTATTGTGTTAGTAAATGGTTAGGTTTTCAAGTTGAAGATGATAAATCTATTATTGATCAGATTCATGCATATGAGAATATCTGTATTGCTATGGCTGCCGAGGGTTTGAGTATATGTGATATAACTCTTGCTATTGTTTTAATTGAGAAACTGCCACCCTCATGGAAAGACTTTAGAAACCAGTTAATGCATAAGAAGAAAGACCTTACCCTAGAGGAACTCGTAGGTCACCTAAAAATTGAGGAGGAGAACCGTATTAAGGATAAGGGTCAATTTGTATTTTCTGGGTCTGCTAAAGCTAATCTGGTTGAACCTAGGGGCAATTTCTATTCTGATAAGTTTAAGGGGAAGGGCAGTCAGTTCAAGCCTCAAGGGAAAATTCAGAAGTATAAGTTTAAGGGTAACTGTTTTGAATGTGGGAAGGCTGGTCACAAGTCCAGGGATTGCAGGGTCAAGAAGAAGCCAGATCAGAATCAAGCTCACCTTGTTGAAGCAGTTGCTGATCCTAACAATTTCATTGCTGTTGTTTCAGAAGCTAATCTGACAGGTGATGTTGCTGAGTGGATAGTTGATACAGGAGCAACCAGGCACATTTGCACCAACAAAGAAATGTTCACTTCCTACGAGAAGACTGATGGTGAAAATGTATTCATGGGTAACTCTGCTTCTGCAACTGTTCAAGGCAAAGGGAAGATCGTTCTCACTCTCACTTCTGGAAAAACACTCACTTTAACTAATGTTTTGCATGTCCCAGAAATGCGTAGGAATTTAATTTCCGGTAGTTTACTTATGAAAGCTGGTTTGAAGTTGTCCTTTGATTCTGATAGGCTAGTTATTACTCACAATGGGGAATTTGTGGGAAAGGGTTTTTGTAATGGGGGGTTGTTTACTCTTGATGTTTCCATTGAAATTATGAATAAGAAAGCTAGTACTCCTTCTGCTTATATTGCTGAGTCTATTGATTTATGGCATGCTAGATTGGGTCATGTTAATATTGCTTCAATTAAAAGACTCAAACAAATGAACATGATTCCAAGCTTTTCTAAAACTGATTTTGCAAAATGTGAAGTTTGTGTTGAAGCAAAATTTGCAAAGAAACCCTTTAAATCAATAGATAGACAGACAGAAGTACTAGAACTTGTTCATAGTGACTTGGGGGATTTTAAAAACTATGAAAGCAGGGGCGGTAAAAGATACTACATTACTTTTGTTGATGACTGCTCTAGATTCACCATGGTTTATCTTCTCAGGTCTAAGGATGAGGCTGAGGAGATGTTCCTCAAGTACAAGGCTGAAGTTGAAAACCAGCTAGACAGGAAAATCAAGAGACTTAGGAGTGATAGGGGGGGTGAGTATGACCCTAACACTCTTAAGGCGTTTTGTGAACAGAATGGTATAGTTCACGAAACAACAGCTCCTTACACACCCGAACAAAACGGGATTGCTGAAAGGAAAAATAGAACTTTAAAAAATATGATGAATTCAATGCTTATTAGTTCTGGGCTTCCTGATAACATGTGGGGGGAAGCTATTCTTTCTGCTTGTCATGTTTTGAACAGGGTGCCTCACAAGAAGCTGGACAAGACCCCATATGAGCTATGGAAGGGTCGAGCACCAAGCCTGAAATACTTGAAAGTGTGGGGGTGCTTAGCAAAGGTTGCCTTACCTAGTTTCAAAAGAGACAAGATTGGTCCCAAAACGGTTGATTCTATCTTTATTGGTTATGCTTATCAAAGTTCTGCTTATCGTTTTTTAGTTAAAGGTGCTAACAACTCTTATGCAAGTGGTAACATTATTGAAGCAAGAGATGCTGAGTTTTTTGAAAACACTTTTCCTTTAAAGATCTCTTGCATTAGTAATGATGTACCATCCTCTAGCACCTCTAATGCTTTACCCATTGCTCCTTGTTCCACTACTAATAATGAGTCTGATTTAGAACCAAGGAGAAGCAAAAGGGCAAGAAAGGAAACAAGTTATGGTGATGATTTTGTTACTGCTTTCCTAACTGAACCTTTCTTGATTACTGATGATTTTGTGTATGTATTTATCCTAGAAGACGACCCTAGAACCTATGAAGAGGCAATGAGGTCGGTTGATGCAGTTTTCTGGAAAGAGGCCATTGATAGCGAACTTCAGTCAATCCTAAGTAATAATACTTGGGAATTGGTTGATCTGCCTAGAGGTTGTAAACCCATCACCTGTAAGTGGATTTTTAGAAAAAAGTTGAAATCATGTGGGTCCATTGATAAATATAAGGCCAGGATTGTGGTAAGGGGTTTTACTCAAAAACATGGCATTGATTATTTTGATACATACTCTCCTGTAACTAAGATTGCAACCATTAGAACCTTAATTGCTCTTGCATGCATTCATGATCTTGTTGTGCATCAAATGGATGTGAAAACTGCATTTTTAAATGGTGATTTAGATGAAGAGATTTATATGGTTCAACCTGAAGGTTTTGTTGTTCCAGGTCAAGAAAACAAAGTTTGTAAACTGGTCAAGTCATTGTATGGGCTTAAGCAAGCGCCTAAGCAATGGCATGACAAGTTTGACAAGACGATGACTAGTAATGGCTATCATGTAAATGAAGGTGATTCTTGCGTTTATTATAAACACGATTCTTCTGGTTGTGTGATTATTTGTCTTTATGTGGATGACATGCTAATTTTTGGTACTGATTTGGATCGAGTGAATGAAACAAAAGAATTCTTGAGTTCAAAATTTGAAATGAAAGATATGGGTGAGGCAGATGTGATTTTGGGAGTGAAAATTATTAGAACTCCAAATGGCATTTGTCTCAGCCAAGCTCACTATGTTGAAAAGCTTCTTAAAAAGTTTGATTCATTTTATGTCGATCCAATCAAGACCCCTTATGATATAAGCATTCATTTAAAGAAAAACAAAGGTGATCCTGTTTGTCAATCTGAGTATGCTAAAATTATTGGTAGTGTTATGTTTCTCATGAACTATACTAGACCTGACATTGCCTATTCTGTAAGTAGATTGAGCAGGTACACCCATAACCCAAGCAATGAGCATTGGGGTGCGTTAAGGCGATTGCTTAGGTACCTAAGGGGTACCATGGATTGGGGATTGCACTACTCCAAATTTCCAGGAGCATTGGAGGGTTATTGTGATGCCAACTGGGTATCTGGAAATGATGAAGTCAACTCCACTAGTGGTTATGTCTTCACCCTAGGGGGTGGAGCTGTCTCTTGGAAGTCCTGTAAGCAATCTTGTACTGCTATGTCTACTATGGAATCTGAGTTTATTGCTCTTGAATTGGCAGGTCATGAGGCAGAATGGTTGAGGAACGTGCTTGCAGACATTCCACTGTGGGGGAAGCCAGCTCCTTCAGTTGCACTTCATTGTGATTCGCAATCTGCTATTGCCGTGGCAAACAACCAAGCCTACAATGGAAAGAAAAGACACATTCGTTTGAGGCACAAGGCTGTCAAAGAATTGCTGTCAAGTGGAGTGATATCACTGGACTATGTCAAGTCCGAAAAGAACATCGCGGATCCGTTAACGAAAGGCCTATGTAAGAAACTAGTTTTGGAAACGTCGGAGGGGATGGGCTTGAGGCCCATTGGATGAATTGTAAGGTAATGAACTCCTACTCACCATGAGTTCAAAGGGGAACATTATGTAATAATTCAGAAGCACAAATTTTATTTTCTGTCCATCCCTTAGATGTTTATGATGTGCTTGCTATTATTGAACGAGGTTGAGCATACGGCTCTTAATGAACCCATATCCATATTTTTGGTGGTGTGATGTAGCTCACACTTGATGGGATTCACCTACTTAGGTGTGGAAGTGAGGCCGCTTCCTATGAGAATTGCATGGGCTATTCTCTAGAGCACCTATGAGCATCCAGGTTATGGACGTATGGCCAGTATAATGCGTCACTTTTATTGGCGGAGATTCAGAATATCATACATGTTCAATTGTGTGCTTTGAGTAATGAGTTTCTAACCCCCTATTAAGTTCAATACGAAAGTCACTTGGTAGGAAAGAGATTCTAGCTTGAATGTCACTAAGTGTCAATTCAAGTCGCAAGACATTGACACCTATTCAATTGTTTGTTTTGCCCAGAAATTCAATTCCTTTACTTCTTTCTTTTTCTTCTCATCTTCGGACCTGTGGGGGATTGTTGGAAATCCTAGTGAGAAAACAAAAGAAAATGAGTGGGAAAATGTGGGAATATGAAAAGTCCCACATGGGAAAAACACAAACCATATTCAATGTTTATATTTGGGGGCTTGAGGGAAACATTTGTTTAAGAAAGCATGTGAGTGGCATGGGTGGTCACAACACACACACGCGCGCGCGCGCCGGGCCGGGCTCGGGCGAGGGCCGTGGGCCGTGGGCCTTGGGCCTTGGGCCTTGGGCCTTGGTACTTGGTACTTGGTACTTGGTACTTGGTACTTGGTACTTGGTACTTGGTACTTGGTACTTGCGGTTCGCGGGCGTGGGGTGGGTTTTGTGGGCCGGGTTATTCTTTTTGGTCAAGGGCGGTTTGATTAAGTCAGAAGACTTAATCAACCCACTAACTTTGGAAACTGCTCCATTAATCACGTCATTACTCCCCACTAGCCGTTTTATGACTGTTGCAGTTCCCCATTACTCCCGTAACTTCTCCACTAGCCGTTTTTTGCTGTTACAGCTTCCCAAAAGCCTCACTATAAATTCATCGTTCATTTCCACAAAAAAATACAGAAACTTACAATCACATCTCTCTCTCAAATTCCTCTCTTTCTGGGCAAATATTCTGGTCTCCAATCGGGGGTTGTGAGTGCACATAATTCTCGGTGTCGTGTAAACCCTGGAGGGCAACCGCAAGCGTTCTACTGCATCGGAGGTAGCGCGGAATTGTCTTTTAGAGCAGTGGTCCGGCCACGGCACGACAATTGTTTCAGTTCGTATTACGCAATATCCAGTTAAGTCGTTCCAATTACTTATTTAGCTAACATTACATCCTTATACTATATAATGTACGTATGTGTACATATTATGTTAGATTGGAATAAGATGATAACCGCCAGTTTCTCTCTTCCTCTCTCCCCCTTTCTCCCTAATTTTATAACACGTTATCAGCACCATTGCTAACCGTTGATGGAAATCAAAGGAAACCGCGATTGACCAAACGAGAAAATAACAAAGAGAATCGCCACTATCGATGTAAGTAAATATTAATTGATTTACATGGGTTGTATGATACTATATTTGTTCAATTATAATCTGATTGTAATTTTGGTTAGTCAAGTATTAATGCTTTTATTTTCATACTTGAATTCGGTGAATACGTGTTTTCGTGATATCGAGTACATGATTTGATGTTGTCGGATACGTTCTTGTTAATTATACTATGTAGTAACCGTTATTTTTTTTTGTTGAGTTTGGTTTTGTTAATTAAATATCGTATCAATGAGTAAATGCGTGTAATGCATGTATTACTGCAGTATATACATGGTAACATGGATATATTACAGTTGGTAATACTGGCAGTTTTTTTTTTATGCGGTCTAATTTAATGGATGCACGCTCATCAAGGATAATATAGTTTGACATGGTTAATCTCAATGATACTCATAATATATTACTGCAGTATACTCAAAGTCTAATTTACTTTAGACCATGATTTATTTATTTTTCATTAGTTTGGTGACGATCTCCGTTTTGTTTTTTTTTTGCGGTCCAACTTTACTAATTCAACGAACATTAGAGTTGACAAACTTTAATCATGTTTTGATAAAACTAATCCGTAGATCAAATGAGTAAACTAATGTCTCCATGCGATGCTTCCGTAATCCGTATCATGTGTTGTAATTACGTTTTGGCGTCCTATGTTATTATTATTATTTGCAATGCATCCATATGTTAATCTAGTATGTAATCCAGATACTTCATATTTTTCCGTATGATCTCATGATTGTCAATTTGTCACACACCAAAGCACTTTATTGAATACAAGTTGTTTATTTATTTACTATCCAGAAGGAAATAATTAAATTTTAAATGATTTATATTGATTTTAAATATGGAATTCCAATAGTTTACCTATGGTAATTGTGTGTTTATGTTGTGAACCTTATGGCCGCATTATGATTTTATGTTTTATATGCTTTAAACATGGTATTATTTTGGTTGGTTTCTATTATGATAATCTGGTTATGAATTTAAAGAAATTGGTTATGGACAACCATTACGGTTGTTTGGTTGATCACCTCTCATGGGGGAAATAACTATTCATTATAAAAGTCTAAGAAGGTCTCTCATATATAACGTCAATAGATTATGAAGAGATATGTTTAGTGGGTATGCCCATTTGCTCCCACAATAGTTAAGAGTATAATATATGCAAGGATCAGGAGAAGATAGCTTTTAAGTTTACAAAATAATGGTATATGTACTAAATGATACATGTATGTTAAATGTGGTATAAGTTTTTGTTATAAATTATGAACACGGGTATGAGTTTATGATAAAGATATCATCCTGAAGATGAAGAAAGAAAAATGTGTTTATTGAAATTGATATGTACCACAATTACAATGCATACTCCAGAAGAGTACAAATTATCTTTCCATAAATTTGTTTGGTTGTCTTGCTATTACAAATGAGACACCAGTTTGTGTCGTTATATCACATCAAAAAAATGTTCAAATTATAGTATTTTATAATTATAATGATCACTTTGGGAAGATAACCAGCAGTTATCGAATGAAATATTTTATACGATGTGATAATTCAGGCCATTCGGGTTTAAGAACACTCGTCATGAGAATTTGAAAATTCTTGTCAAATAAAAATTTATGTGCTGACATTCCCTCATATGTTGTATATATATTCAAAGGCAAGGCATAATGATGAGGTTGAGTTGCATTTCAATCAAATATTTATAATGAAGATTGAGAAAATAAATACAAGAGATATTAATTACTTTGAAAACTTGTATAATGATATGATAGGTGACTTGAAGTTTACCATGATAGTAAGTGACCCGAAATTCACCATAATGATAGTAGGTGACTTGAAGATCACCAAGAAGTTTACAAGTGTTTGGTAATTGATTTAAGTATCATAAATCTCTTGATTGGGGCAATCATACGTCAGCACGAAATGAGAAAATATGAAAAGAATACAACTGCATATTGTATCTACTCCCCATAATCAATGTTAATCTCCAGAAGAGAACGAAAGTATTAAACATTCATTAAAATACACGCTGAAAAGTATATTATTAGTTGGTGAAAGATTTTATGCCCCATAATATATTGAAAATATTTTCCCAACTTAGGGGGAGACGAGCTAGAATAAGTTGGCAAAATTGAAAGATAATATATTGATCCCCATATGAGTAAGTGTAAATGCCAACTATATGTCCTCAAAGTATGTTTGGACATAAATATTGATCTATGACTTGGTTATGTTAAATTGTTACATGTTTAGATGCATAAATGTGTATAATTGTCATAGTGCTTGATGTTACTATAATGATCTTGCCAATAATTATTTAAACCTCTGCACCTGAAGTGTAGATTATATATACGGTTCCAACATAATGATGAATTATAGATTATTTATATGAAAAGGCAAGATAATGCAGTTGATACTATTTTTGAAAAGAAAGAAAACACTATTATATAGTGTATGAAACACCCTTGAAGTGGTATAGATATCTGAACTATAACAGATGGCCCATGAGAAAAGGTGAATGGTACCTATTGAATAAGTGTTCACATATCACTAATGAATAGCATGCACAATATATGTTGAAGGATTTTGATGATACCGGTATATGATGGAACCGAAATATAATGCATATGCGAGAAATAAGGGATTGAATAGGGGATTGTAAATCTATGTCTATTTCGATGTAGACATCATTATAATGATCAAATGAGCTCATGGACCTGAAGTCCAAAAAGTTATGGATTTGAAATATCCACACTGTACAGTGTTTTGCATTTGAGTCTTACATTCATATACATGTGTATTTAATAGGTAAATGCATCATTCATTATACATTTAGTTTGTTTTTATGTTTTATCATGGTATGATGTAGATTATCCAGTTATAATTTCATATTACATGTTTCAAAACTATTATGATGTCGTATATGAATATGCATCCAAAGAATGGTAAGACAGATTTGCAACTTTATGAATATTATAAGAGGAGTTTATTACTCCAATGGGCGAATAGTTGCGAAAGAAGTATATATATATAATAATGATTTAATATCATGTTATGAATCATGCAAATAAGAAGAGTTCCTGAAGAACTTATACATGATGTTCTTAAACATCTAGCCCTTTGAGTTTTACAATATGAATGTCATAACATTGATCAAATATTATCTAAACTCTTGAAGAGTGTTTTTGAACTGTCGTCTCAACCAGTAGTTTGAGTACTTCAGAATTATGAAATATACACATTAGTTTATTCACGGAAGAATTCTTGTACAATATGAGTTGATTCAAAATTATAAGATAAGAGTATGTAATGTCCTTACATTGAGTTTTATTTTATGGTCCAGAAGAACCATAAATCACATTATACCCTAAGTTGGACAATTATATTATTATTTATCATGTATTGTCATGAAAGTATGACTAGAGAAATTTTGATCAACATTGATGATTACTACTACTTATGACCTCCAGAAGAAGGTTTATATATGTCCAATATTTAAGGATACATTTTGTAATATTATGTACAAGAAAATATATTTATTACAGGTGTTATTGTCAAAAGTCTGGTGATATAAATACTCACCTAGTGCATACAAGTGAAAATTTGAAAATTCAAGTCAAATGGTGGAGAATCAAAAGTCAAGGAGCTTCATGTTGCTACATTTGAAAAGTTATCAACAATATTAGATTCATTGAACTAGAAGATCTCAAGTGATGTATTCATCAGGGGGAGAAAATACGCGTTGCACTCTTTTTCCCTTAACCATGGTTTTTTCCCATTGGGTTTTCCAGGTAAATGTTTTTAACGAGGCAACATCCCTAAGCGTATTATGATGAGTGTTGTACTCTTTTCCTTCACTAGGTTTTTATCCCACAGGGTTTTCCTAGTAAGGTTTTTAATGAGGCATCATCTCATGTATATTACAGAGTCATTGTATTATTTTAGATAATGGACATCCAAGGGGGAGTGTTATAAATATATTGTATTGTGGATGCCCATTATACCCTTTATATCCTTATACTATATAATGTACGTATGTGTACATATTATGTTAGATTGGAATAAGATGATAACCGCCAGTTTCTCTCTTCCTCTCTCCCCCTTTCTTCCTAATTTTATAACACCATTTACATTTTTATAAGAAACTAAAATAAAAATATATTTACATAATTTATACTTAAAAAATTAAAAAAAATATATATAAATAAAAAGGACATTACTTTTATTTCTTTCTCTTCGTTTTTTTTTTGTTTACACCTCCACACAAAAAATTGTTCTTCAGTATTTCTTCAATGGGCCAGATATTTGTTTCTCAATCTCCCTTTTAATTTCATCAATCAATCATATATGTGAATAGTTATCATTAATTCTAATCATTTTTTTTTTGGTTTTATATTGCGAATCAGAGATTGTCAATGAATTGGCTTGAAATTGTACTACCATATTTCCACTCTTTTCAAATTATACTACGTAATAAGAAATTGTGTAGATATTGTACCATTTTTTCCGATGATTTGGGTGGACTCTAGCTAGTGCTCACTACAACAAACAGATCAAATAGGGTGATAATTAATGTTTGATCAAAATATCTCCCTCCTATTCTTTAGGGGCGACATAAAAATCTCCCTTCGCCCTGTTAGATTCATCCTATTAGCTTTCCAAGGCAACTCTTTATTTGCGCCCTCTTTGATCAAAACCAAAGAGGGCAAATACATTTCACCCTCTTTGGTTGAACTCAAGGAAGGCAACAATTATATCGCCCTTCTTGATTACTTTTCGCCCTATGCTTGCCCTGTTTGTTCAAAACCAAACATGACAACTTGCTAATGTCGTCCTCTTTGTTCAATTTTTTATTTTTAAAATAAATAAATCTGGTGCCCTAACAAGGACATTACACCTTTCTAAAACTATGATACTGGGACTTTAACATTTATGTCCATCTTTGGCAAGTAAAAGTATATGGATTTTAATCCATACAAGGATTATGGTTAAATCAGAACCAACTTTGGTCTATTTCCATATAAAAAAGGAGCAATTCACTATAGCTATTACATGCTTATATCAAATGATTATCCAGCCAACTAAAAACCTACTCGATCAATCATGACATGCTTGTTCTCTTTTATGCTCTGCTCTATGCTCCTCAGTTTTCCTACAAGACCAATACATTTTTCAGCATAAGGCATTTATTAGCTGCATATGGTGTAGACACCAACAAAACTGAATATGAGGTATGCAACTCTCAAATACGGCTCCAAGAACTAGAACATAATTAAACCAATGTTCTTTACATTTCTACCGATTTCTGCAAATCAATGCTCCATAAAATGCTAAATTGACAGTAAATACAAAAATCAATCTTACTGCTTTAAAATTTTAGGGGGCATTTAGACACTCGGAAATTAGGAAGTAGTGTGTAGTGAAAGGAGTTTGATGAGTCATGATCTACATGACACCATGTGGTAGTGTGGTACCATTAAGCATACGACACGTGGGATTACGACAAGTTTTAATTGTCGTAAGTTGCGACATTTATCATAGCATTTCAGTTGTCAAGTTTAGTTGACATAAGATGTTGCAAAGTTTTTTTTTATTTTTCTGGAGGGGAAGAGGTTGATAACGCGATGATATGGTATACTTTAATTTGATAACCAGTTACACACATTAACACATAGTGGCGATATATCGAATGAGCAGAATGAATCAAATTATACACAATAACCACTTGACATTAAAAAAAAATCCATCCATATGCCGGGAATAGAAAAGCTAGCTAGTATAAATTGCGAAAAGTCACATAACTTGGAATCTCGTCCTCATCCCCCCCAAAAAAAACTAAAAGAAGTAAGAATTCTTTATAATACATCACTTACTACAAGCAATGGATAAAAGAATCATGCAAGCATCCTTTTTCATTCTTCTAATAGGTTTCTTCTCATCCTTCTTATCTTTAATTGTTGATTATATACAATTATAATCGAGTTCCAGTTATCATGATCTCAACAATAACAAAAAAAGAAAAGAAAAGAAAAAGGTCCTAATTATACCTTCATCACTATTTAAAATCAATTGGTGACAGGTGGAATATCCCGCTGATCTTATACGTAGTATTATTTGTTAATTTATCTCTTATATGGAATAACGTACTAGTATAATACTAACATATTTGTGGATTATACACACGTTTTTAAAGATGATAATGATTAAATTTGTGCATTTAAAAACATAAAATTTTAATTAAAAAAAAGGAGTATTCGGTGGTGTTAAGCCTACTACCGAATCGAATACTACGTCGATACTTAATTATTTTCGTAATTTGTTTATAACAATAATGATTATACTAATATGCATAGACTCATATATTTCTTTTGGTATTGTTAGTGGCGATGCTCCAAATCATGGCGGTCAAGGTGGAAGCGTGCGCCGAATCTGGTGATGTATGTGATCCTGGTGTTGCGAAGGACTAGTATGCGTACAAGTTGCACCCGATGTTTATCAATGTGCAAATGAAGAGTGCGGCACCTATGATGTTCCATGTAACCCTAATGTTACAGGCGATTGTTGTTCACCACTTATATGCCATCAAGTTGCGTTGAATACTTATAAATGTAAAGATGAAACTTGCGAGGAGCACGCTGGACATGAATGTGATCTTGTTTTCTTTCCATGTTGCCCGGATAGTGGTCTCACCTGCACAAATGGCATATGCCAGTAATGCATGCATGTATGACGACGTACTATGTCATGGGGATATATAAATATGTGTGTATGTTTGTTACATTTCCTTCTTATTGTGGTTTGCTACTTTTGCTTTCTCTTGTTTGATATGCATGGTCCTCACTATATAGTACTAGCTTTAATCGGCTAGTAATTAAAGGTTGCATTGTATTATACTCTCGTGTGTATCAGGGTACGCAACAATAAATAAAATGGTATCTAATCGATTTTCCTTTGTTTACTCCCATATTAATATGTATTAATTAATGTACACGTCATGTCACCCTTGTTAGATAATGTCTTGAATCGGTCAAGCCCCTTACTGCAACGCCCAGCACGGGGATCTCGCTGCCCGGTCAACGAGTCGGGGTCCATGGGGGCGATGCCTCTGGTTTAGGGGTTCGGGGACGTAACGTGGTCCCCGATGGGGGTTCGGGGGCAACGCCCCTGAACTTTACGGTATCTGTTATTCTGGAAGGGTTATCTGTTTTGGGCCTATTCTCTGGGCTTTTCCGCATCTATCTAGAGAGTACTATATAAACTCTCTAGGTCATAACCTAGTTGTGTTCTGTAATCTGTACTCCTCAAGATCAATAAAACTTTCCTCCCCTCTGCCTATGGGACGTAGCTAACACATTGTTAATGAACCACGTTAAATCTCAATCTGCGTTCTTTAATTACGTTAATTTAATCTTTCTTTGCATCCGTTATAACAACCCTCATCTATAACAAAACTTCATTTCATACCAATCATCTAATCGATTTTAGCGTTAGAAGGGCATCGTTCACCTCAATAAATCCTTGAAGGTAGTTTTGGCCGGTGCTACGATGAAGCCATGATTATGGAGAAATGTGCAATCTCTCAAAATCAGGTCTTCAATTCAATAAGTAAAATAAATAAAAAATTATGACATGTTTTTGTTTAGATTTAGGAAACTAATTAAACTATATCTAAAATTTCAGGCCTTGTATTGTATCGCTCGATCACCATACGCGCACCACCTCAAAAGTGCCACTGCTCGGGTACGCGGTGCTAATACATTTTACAGTGTGATGGTATGTACATAATCGAGCAAGGTATGTTACAGTCTTCAATCGTTCGACCTTAGAGAAGCAACAGTAATTGGGTATAAGTCCCAACTCGCAATTTCAAAGTTCAACCAATGTGGGAAAAGAAATTGGAAACGCGTTGGACCAACCAACGGATCTTTAGATCACAGAACTTAGACTAAAATCGGAAATCGCCCTCGGGTAGCCGAAGCCACCTAACTAAGAGAATGACTGGAAGTCTCTTACCCAGATCTTTTTATCACAAGAAACTGGAAGAACAAGCAAGTTCTTGGACAGATCTTCGAATCACTAGAACTTGGAGAAAGTTTTGGAAAGATCTTCGGATCACCAGAACTTGGAGTAAAAAAGCAAGTTATAGGCCAGATCTTTGGATCACTGGGACTTGGAGAAAGTTTTGGAAAGATCTTCGGACCACCAGAACTTGGATTAAACAAGCAAGTTTTGGGACGGATCCTCGGATCACCAGAACTTAGAGCGAGTCTTGGAAGATCTTCGGATCACAAAAGCTTGGATCGAATAAGACACCTTCAGGACCTCATAACTTAGCGAACATTCAAACAACAGTTACAGATCCTCAAGGTGCTGAAACTCAAAAGGAAACACTCACACTAAGCGAAATAAAACCATTTCCCATTCAATATCTGGGGGGCATACATGATTATATCGGCAAGCTCGGGACTAACCGAAGATTCCTCAAAAATTGAAAAGAAAATGAGATAAAGCTAAAATCGGCAGCCATCAACATATGATTATCAGCCTACCGAAGTACAAGAAAGCAAAAAGAAATTAAAATTATTAGAGTACATCGCAGAGCTGAAGCCAAAGAGGGGAGAAGTTTTGCGCGTAAGTTCGGAAGTCCTCAACTGGAACCAACCGACTCTGAAGAAGACGACCCCCCGAATTTCTAAGGTTGAGGGACTTCAGAATCAGGGAGAGTGGCCTTGGAAGAGGTACCAGCATTGGTATCACCTTCGGAAGCAACCTTTCGGGCCCGAGCCTCTTCAGCGGCTCTCTGACGCTCCGCCTTAGCCTCATCTCGGTCAGCTTGACACTCGACCAGATGATCCTCAGCCTCGAGCCAGGCACCCACCTTCTCAGCCCAATGGAAGTCAGGCATGTTCTTCGCGATGACGAGCACCACAGAGTCTGTTCCAATACTGCTCTCGACACTGCTCGGCAGTGTAAAGCTCAGCCTTCACTTTCTCAAGCTTCTGGACCTCAGCAGTCCTCTCCCGAAACCTTTCAGTCAGCACAGGAACTTTGTCGGCCTCGGCCTGGATCAGAGATTGGCCCTCAACAACTTTCAGGAGCCTCTCCTCCTTCTCCTTGACGAGCTTGTCTTTCTCCTGCAACTGCCGCTGAAACTCGGCAGACATATCACTCTTCTCTTTCTCGAGATGACGAATCGTCTCGGCATCATTGGCACATTGAACGGTGAGATGGGCGACCTCAGTCCCAATCTTATCTCCCAATATCTCAGACTCCTTTCCGAACTCAACAAACATCTTCTCGATTTCATCAAGCTCGGAAATGAGTAAGTTGGCCTTCTGATCAAGCATCAAAACATCACGAGCATAGACCTCATCATACTTCTTCAACCCCATCTCCTCCCAATAGCTACACTCAGCCGCAAACGAATACCAAAAGTTGGCCTAAAAAGGAAAGAGAGAAAACGAAGATCAGTCCACATCCGAAGGACAAATGATAAATAAAAGAAAGATAGACGAAGAAGTCGGAATTCTCGTTTACCTCGTTCATGTGGTATTGAGCCATTTCGCTAGGGTTCCTCTCCTCCTCCTCGGGAACTCTGAATTGAGGGATCCCTCGAAGCATGTTCTCCCTGGCAGCTGCAGGCCCAATCATGGACCTCGCATGGCCAGAAGGGTCATCACCCATAACCAAGGTCAATCAAACCGAGCCATGATCTCCCGGTGAAGAGGGACGACAGAACATGGATTGGCATGGACCAAACCCTCCAAAAATGAAGTGGAGCTGGAACCTAATGTCGGACGAGGCCTCTTAAACCCACGCCTCGGCTCGACTCCATCCCCCTCAGAAAAGTGAGGAGGAACATCCTGCGTCTCTTCTCCAGCAGAATTAGGGATAACCATCGTCATCTCTGCAACAAAATATTAGGTTATGATACATATGACCATTCATAAATCATGCGGAAAAACCATAAAGCCAGGAAAGCATATTATTTACACATAATCATTTAGCATAGAATAGATGCATACATGTTGTAGCGTGCCTTCCCTAGCTGGGCCCAAACCGAACAAGAACAAGTCTTTAGGACTCCAAATGTCGTCCCTCCGTAGATAGTCCACAGTACGTCCGGATCCGCCTCAAGTTAGACCAACTAGAATCGCCCTTAAGGTGCTTAGGATTTTCGGCTCTTATTGCAAGTGTATGGCTGATTTATATTTCAAAAACTTACCCTTTGAATACTTCAATCGTACCCATAAATTGTGACCCTAGGCACTTATTTATAGGAGTATGGAAAAGGAATTGTAATCCTACTAGGATGTGGATTTGCTAATTAGAACTTTATTAGGACTCTAAATAACAACGCAAATCTAATAGGATTAGGATTTTAATCTTTGCACAAATCCTAATAGGATTAGGATTTCCCGCACACGCATCGTACAAGCCGTGCACCCGCGCAGGCCTTGCGGCCCACGACAGGCGCACAGCCCGTGTTGCTGTGCTGCGCGCGCGCGCGCCCTTGGCTGGGCCTGGCCTTGCGCTGGGCCTGGTCGAGGCGTGTATTGCTGCGTGCGGCTCGCTGGGCGATGGCCTGGCTTCGTGCTGGGCCTTCGTCTAGCGGGCCTCGTCCGATGCTAATTCGTACGATACGCTTCCTATTAAATTCCCGATTCCGGAATTCATTTCCGATACGAACAATATTTAATATTTCCGATTCCGGGATTAATTTCCGTTTCGAACAAATATTTAATATTTCCGTTTCCGGAATTATTTTCCGATTCCGATAATATTTCCGATTCTGACAATATTTCCGTTTCCGGCAATATTTCCGATTCCGGCAATATTTCCATTTCCGATAATATTTTCCGATACGTACCATGTTTCCGTTTCCGGCAACATCTACGACTTGGATAATATTTATATTTCCGATACGATCCATATTTCCGTTTCCGGCAATATCATCGTTTCCGGAGTATTCATTTCTTGCTTGTGACGATCTCAGCTCCCACTGAAACCAAGATCCGTCGATTCCGACTATCCATAGATAGAGTATTTAATGCCATTAAATACTTGATCCGTTTACGTACTATTTGTGTGACCCTACGGGTTCAGTCAAGAGTAAGCTGTGGATTAATATCATTAATTCCACTTGAACTGAAGCGGCCTCTAGCTAGGCATTCAGCTCACTTGATCTCACTGAATTATTAACTTGTTAATTAGTACTGAACCGCATTTATTAGACTTAACATAGAATGCATACTTGGACCAAGGGCATTATTTCCTTCAGTCTCCCACTTGTCCTTAGGGACAAGTGTGCATTTCCTAATTCCTTTGTCGCTCGATGCTTGCTCTTGAACATAAGGTAAGAGTTGTCATCCTTATTATGTCCAGAGGTGTTTCTCGGTTTCAGAGTTCAACTGATCAAATAAGCAGATAATCATAGCCTATGATTCATCTGAGCACGGCCATGCATTTCACAGTTTCTAGCTCTCCGAGTGGCCTTGTACAACTTTTAAGCATCTCATCCCGATTTATGGGAGGACAATCCCAATCTTGCGATCTTGAGATTAGACTTCGTTTGATAGGTGATTACCTGAGCGTTGCCTTTATAGCCTCCTTTTACGGTGCGACGGTTGGTCAACGTCAAAGTAACCAGTTCTCAAATAAGTAATCTCAAATCACTCAGGTATTGAGGATTTAGTGTCTAATAATTTTAATGAAATTTACTTATGACAGATTTTCATCTCTTACAGTAAAGTTTCATAGGTCTGTCCGATACTAGTCTAGCCAAAGTAAGTATCTATGCAAATGATTATGACATTGCCATGTCCACATAGTTCAAGAAACAGAACTACTAGACATCTTGCATTCTAGTCGTCTAACGTTTTCTATGCGTCCAATTTTATAGAAAACTCCGACCAGGGACCATTTTCAACTTTTGACATTCAAGTTCACTTGATAGACATTTCTTAGTCACAGGACTGGTCCTGACAGTCTATCTTGAATATATCGTCAAATTGAAGGGACTCATCATTTAATACTAAACCAAGATTAAATGGAATATGAAAAATACATTTCATATATGATAAATGTTCAACCCCAACGTTTTACAACCATGGGCCTCTAACCCATCTTTAAAACATTTCATGGAATTCAAAGCTATGCTTGATTTCCAGTGCTACAATGTGAGTGTTTCTTCTCACTTGTTGCATAGGTTTAGTTATCATGCTTTGCTAATCTTAATATCCCTTTCATCGAATGTTTTTCGAGATAGGATGATAAGATCTTTTGAGTTTGTTTATTATGTGATCTAGTCTTTCTTACTTAAATAGTGGTTCTACGCATTTTGCAATGAAGAACCATCAAGTCAGCAGACATGTGATCCAGCTAAGTTCAGTGAAGAACTTTTAATGTAAACAACTCAGTTTTATTGCTTCTTAGGCAATAAGTACTTCTACTTCAACTGTATAGGTTGCTAGTGATGCTTTGGTTTGGATTTTCTTATCCAAGCAGTTCACGGATATGTGGAAGACTTTCCAGCTGTATCTTAGAACATAGAAATTAATATTTAATTTCCCACGCAACAACTCATGGTCTCCAATCCATGTTGCCATTTCAAAACACGATGCTCTATAGCTCGTCCTTATCAATGGTTAACTCCAAAGGGTCTTGCTTGATCCTTTGCCAGTGTTTTATGCGTGTAGCATCAATATTTAGCATATCTTTATTTCCTTGAATCAAGAACTATCCCTATGTACCTTTTCAAGTACCATAAGTATTCTTGATCTCAATCTAGTTGATCTTCACTTAGATCAATAGAGATTGGTATATGTTCGTCATGCATAAAGTCATACGATACGTTTTTGGCGATCCTCATATTATATCATACATGATAAATTCTTTTGCAGAATAATTCCCAATTGAATTCTATTCATGTAACTTTAGCTCATTCAATTTCAGTAGATACTGAATCAAGCTAAATTCTTTGACATATAATATAGGTTTAAGAATTTCATTAGATTCTTTGATGTTTAACTTAGTAAATGCTTATACATAGTTCAAACATTCATTACTTAGATTTATTCATATGGATCGAATATCTCCAATGGAGTCTTTCGTGTTTGATTTAGTAAATACCATTACTTAATCCAAAACAATATCATAAGATTTTTGTAAATAGATCTTAATACCCAGTATGTACTAAGTTTCGCCATGGTCCATCATTGATGAATAATCTCAAATCTAAGTCATTAGCATTTGAATGTTATTTCACAATAGAGAGATATGTGTGTGATACACATAGGACCAATTAAGTTTTATGTACTCCCACTAAACTTCTTATATATATCTATAAGAATCATGTGTATTTTATGAAACTAAAATACTTATTAGCTTCACTAAAATACAATTCCAATTCCCAATTGCTTGCTTAAATCTGTACTTAGATTTTATACACTAGCTTTCCTTTTCAAGCATTTATTTGGATCCACAAATCCTATGACATACCATGTACATAGTTTATTCCAACATTTGATTGAGGAATACGTTTTGTCATCCAATTGCCATATGTACCAATATGCAATCATTGCTTGAATTATGGACTTGAGCATTACGATTATGCATGAGGTTTCAACACAATCCATGCCATGAATTTGCTTGTAACCTTTAGCAACTAATATAGCTTTGTGTGTGAACACAATTCCATGTTTGATGGTTTTTATCCTGAAAACAAACTTGCAACCAATAGGTGTGAAACTATTCTTGCAAATCAACAAAATTTCAATTTTGTCATCAAAACATTGGTTATGTTTTATGGCCTTTAACCATCTAAAACATTTGAGTCTATATATGGCCTCTAACCATTTTAGGGAATCTGGGTTTCGTCATAGCTTTCTTACAGGTCACAAACTCATTAATAGTTTGACTGCAAGTTGTAGGTTTCTTCACTATTAATAGAAGAATCTCATAGGTTCATTGACCTGAACTCTATGCCTACTTGGGTTTAGAACATCAAACAATAGAATATCAACAGGCACTTTGAGATTTCTTTGAATATTCTGTTCTCCTTGAAGCACTTGTAAAGTCTTCTAAGAGATGTCTATTCTTTAAAGCCACTTCTAAAGTCCTTAAAGAATACGTGTTCGGATTTTCTAAAGAACTTCGAAAAGCCTCCGGAATGTCCGTCTATGTTTGTTGTTCGCCTCGAAGACTTTCGAGGTCTATTTTCTCCCACTTGTCATTTTGGAAACGAATCTCCAAAAGGACATCATTTCGAGCAAACAAACATTATGTTCTCAAAAATTCGTGGTAGAAACAATACCCTTGTGTCTCATTTGAATAAATCACAATGAAACATATATCTATACTTGGGCCTTAGTTTGTTGAATGACAAACACTAAGCTCCCACTGAGTTTAGCAACTCTCTAGATATATATTTTATGAAAAGATATTCTGAAATTACTTTTCAATAGCTTTGACGAATTTGGTTTAGTTTGGTGGTAGTTGAGCATTTTGTTTTAGAAATTATAGGAAAGTTCTTTATGATTCATCATTGATCGAATCAAGTACTAATTGACTTCGATCATTCCAACTCAGATATGTCATATCTTATGGAGCTAGATTGTGAAATTACAACACACAATCATTGATGATTATTCTTGACTTAAGTAATCATCAACATGATCTAACCTAGATCTTTATGATTTCTTGCCAAGTGGATTTTATACTTCTGAATCTTTGAACTAGCCAAACAGATTCATCTTTATATCACATTGAGTAAATAAACCAATATGCACTCAAAACCTTGTGAAATAATAAAGTCATAAAATCTTTCTTTAGCTTTGAACTCCATCGTCTAGGAGTTCTAACAATAGTTCATATCTTTTGTTACTTTCAACAAGTAAGACTAGCTTGTCTTGAATTGATCTAGAAATCAATCAACTTTCAAAAGTCCATTAAAATAGAGCTTATGAATGTTAACTTGTTGATATGGTCTAAGCAACAATGCCAAAGATTAGTGGAACTCAAATCAAGAGTTTGATTTGAACCTAGTAAAGTATTTATTGTTAAAGAGTTGTTTGTTTTAATCAAGCATATTGATTCAACCTGTAATTGACCATTTCACTTCAAATAAACAAACATTGTTTTTGTTTTTCTTGAATGTGAGTCTTTCTGTGTTTGAAAACAGAAATTTAGGTATGCTGATTATGGAACAAAATAGCCATTAAGTTCCAGCCTTTGAAAGGACTTAAAACAAACTAGATGACCCTACAACTAATGTAGCATTGCCATGCTTCATTTCCCACTTGTAGGCCATTAGTGTAGCCTAGCTTCCATTGTTTGAGTTATTACCGAAGTAAGAACCTCAAGCGGTATATGATACCAAGGAAGTTTGATTGCTAGGTCACTTCTCTTTAAACATAAACTTATAGGTAGAACCGGAATCGTAAATTCCTTTCATTTGTTCCTTTGTTTTCCTATTTCTTGTACCCTTTCTTATAGTCTTAAGAATTGAATTCTCTAGTGTTGACTTTTATACTTTGTTAGACATGTCCAATGTCATTTTATCAAAGTTCTTACCATTTATGTTGAATATTCTGTTTCAACTAGATGATCTTACCAGAAGCTTCTAAACTTCTCTAAGCATCGATCTATTCGAATGTCTAGGAACTAGACTCATTCGAGTATTAAATGGAAAAAGGATTTTGGGTTGTTAACCATTGGTAAAGCTGAGCGTTTAAACTCAATGCTTTATGATCTCAAAACTACATTGTATTTTGAATTCACAAGCACCAATCGGTTTGCCATTCGACTTTGATACTCGAAAACAACCATAAAAGTCGATATAAGAAACGTACATTTTAAATTGATCACTTTCTCTCATTTCCGTGAATCGTTCTTGGATTCACTACCAATCGAGGAAATTTACTGTTACCTTTCTAAAAGGATTTATTGCAGTGCAAGATATTCAATTATAAACAATAATTAAAACATACATTGAAGCATGCAAAGTCTAAACATTTATCATGAATAATAACTTGAAAATTAAAGCAATCATGCAATTCAAACAAGTTATTAGCATTTTATTCGAATTTAATGTTCCGGCAGGTGTGAATAAAATGATTCCAAGATCCTAAAATCATTGAAGAATTAAGCACAGTTTGTCGACTTAATTCTAAAACATCTTAGGTAAGCAAAAACCTTTTGCTAATAGTCTAGAAACTATTCTTGGTTGATAGGCACGTCTAACAACTTTATTAGGTAAACCTATCGATTTTGCCACGACATAAAAGGACTCCTTACTTATATCGTTGAGTTTCACCAAAACTAACATGTACTCACAATTATTTGTGTACCTTGCCCCTTTAGGACCAATAAGTAACACCTCGCTGAGCGAAAACTATTACTAGATTGATGTAAAGGATATCCAAGCAAGTGTATATTTTGGCATGACACCTTTTAACTCAATTTTTAAGTTTGGAACTTAAGGCTCTTACTATGTTGGTTCGATTTTAAGTGAACTAAAATCCTTAATCATGCAACATAATCAAGCTTTGATCTCATGCATATTTAAGACATATTTAAAAGCAATAAATAACTTAAAACATGCATAAGATAAATGTGATCTAGTATGGCCCGACTTCATCTTGAAGCTTCAACTTCAAAGTCCGTCTTGAAAATCTCCGTGGGAGGCACCATTTTCTTCAAATAGGATAAGCTATAACTAAAACTAATTACAACTATTTGATGGTATGCAGACCATATTTGAATTGAAAAACAATTTTGGTACTTTAGACCAATTACATTCAAATTAATGGTACGCAGACCATATTTTCTATCCTATTTGGGCCATACTAGTCACTTCATAACCTGCAAAACAGTACATATACAGTATATACCATTCACCCATTCATTATCATGAATGGCCTACATAGCTGGTTAGTAAAACACGTTATGCATCACATAAATATTTGCAGCAATTAATCAAGGGCACCAATAATCTATCAATTATTCAGTCCTTATTAATTCTAATCAAGTTGTTTTAACATTAAGGATTTGAAGACCTAATCAAGATTTTATGACTAAAAGGGCTCCCACTTAAACCAATAAATTCATATGCTTTACTAATTTTAAACATAAAAATGTATTTCTAGTCTAACCGGAAACATACAAATTTAATTAAAATTTAAAGCTCATATAAATTTATAATTGAATCCGCTTATTTAATTTATTTTTCAGTCGTATTTAAATTAATTCATGATTTTAATTTTAGTAAAATAATTGGAATAAATAAAATTTATTATAATTATAATATTCAAAATTAAAATCCAAGAAAACAATTTAAATTATTAATTTTAAAATTAATTAAAATTACGAAAACTGAAAATTTCAAATTAAAATTTTAAAACGATCTAATCGTAACGCAACAACCCCACGCAACGCACGCCCATGGGCCACACGCACACAGCCATCGCTGGCCATGTGCGCGCAGCCCATGCGCTGCGTCGCATCGCTGCTGCTCACCATTGCAAGGCGCGTGCCAGCGCACGTCGCAACAAGCACGCTGCTCACCATCGTAGCACTCGTCGCACGCGTTCGCTGCTCAGCATCGCTGGGCGCAGCGCTCGTCGCACGCGAGCTTGCGCTCGCTGCGCGCGAGGCTCCGCCCACTTGCGCGAGGCAGTGCGCGCTGTGGCGCAGCTCGCTTGCTGCCCACACGCGACTGCTCGTGCCTTGCTCTCGCCCTTGCCCATGCGCCCATTGCACACAGCCCACGACACAAGGCAGGGCTGCTGCCTTGTGCTCGTGCACCATGCCCTTGCTCGCTGCATTCGTACCGCATGGGCGACGAGCTCCCTTGCTCATCGTCGCATGCCCGCACTATACAACACCCCTTAAGGGTAACACGTAGCGTCCATTTCTTTGTGCGTGCAAGTTATATGAGCGAATCGCATAAAAAATTAAAATTTTATTTTCAAAATTAATGACAAATTAATAAATAATATTAATTTCATAATTTTAGGGCAAAAAATCGAAAATTTATTATTTAATTGATTTCTGATTAACATGGATTCAAGTCTAGGTCATAAAAATTTAAAATTTAACATAAATTTACAATTTTTATGGTGGTTTTTAATCATAGGTGTCTAATTAAATTATAACTAATTATGAAAATCAAATTAATTCTAAATTATTCCAATTTTCAACAAATTAATCATAATTACAAATTAGATTGCATAATTAACAAGGCTAGGCATTCAAACTTGTTAAACATATACAGTAGGTCAATCAAAAATTCAAGATTTATCAACAAGAATCGCAAATATTTAATTTAACATCTTAAATTTACGAAATTTTGCATTCGAAAAACTAAAACCTCCGAAAAGTCATAGTTAGGCTTCGAATTTGAGAATTCTGGGTTTGGCCGAAAAATACTAATTTTGTCAAAATTTTAGAATGCCTTTTACATGCGGAATTGACACAAAAATCACTCGATTTGGATGAGTAACGAAGAAACTGCCGAAAAACTGCGTACGTATAATTAAATAAACGCAATTTGCAATTAATTAACAATTACGAAAATTAATCACCCCTTTTAATTCTTGCAAATTTGTAATATTTAACCATGTTCATGCAATTTAGATTATGAAAATAATTAGAGGCTCGTGATAACACTATTAGGTTATGATACATATGACAATTCATAAATCATGCGGAAAAACCATAAAGCCAGGAAACCATATTATTTACACATAATCATTTAGCATAGAATAGATGCATACATGTTGTAGCGTGCCTTCCCTAGCTGCGCCCGAACCGAACAAGAACAAGTCTTTAGGACTCCAAATGTCGTCCCTCCGTAGATAGTCCACAGTACGTCCGGATCCGCCTCAAGTTAGACCAACTAGAATCGCCCTTAAGGTGCTTAGGATTTTCGGCTCTTATTGCAAGTGTATGGCTGATTTATATTTCAAAAACTTACCCTTTGAATACTTCAATCGTACCCATAAATTGTGACACTAGGCACTTATTTATAGGAGTATGGAAAAGGAATTGTAATCCTACTAGGATGTGGATTTGCTAATTAGAACTTTATTAGGACTCTAAATAACAAAGCAAATCTAATAGGATTAGGATTTTAATCTTTGCACAAATCCTAATAGGATTAGGATTTCCCGCACATGCATCGTACAAGCCGTGCACCCGCGACAGGCGCACAGCCCGTGTTGCTGTGCTGCGCGCGCGCGCGCCCTTGGCTGGGCCTGGCCTTGCGCTGGGCCTGGTCGAGGCGTGCATTGCTGCGTGCGGCTCGCTGGGCGATGGCCTGGCTTCGTGCTGGGCCTTCGTCTAGCGGGCCTCGTCCGATGCTAATTCGTACGATACGCTTCCGATTAAATTCCCGATTCCGGAATTCATTTCCGATACGAACAATATTTAATATTTCCGTTTCCGGAATTAATTTCCGTTTCGAACAAATATTTAATATTTCCGTTTCCGGAATTATTTTCCGATTCCGATAATATTTCCGATTCTGACAATATTTCCGTTTCCGGCAATATTTCCGATTCCGGCAATATTTCCATTTCCGATAATATTTTCCGATACGTACCATGTTTCCGTTTCCGGCAACATCTACGACTTGGATAATATTTATATTTCCGATACGATCCATATTTCCGTTTCCGGCAATATCATCGTTTCCGGAGTATTCATTTCTTGCTTGTGACGGTCTCAGCTCCCACTGAAACCAAGATCCGTCGATTTCGAATATCCATAGATAGAGTATTTAATGCCATTAAATACTTGATCCGTTTACGTACTATTTGTGTGACCCTACGGGTTCAGTCAAGAGTAAGCTGTGGATTAATATCATTAATTCCACTTGAACTGAAGCGGCCTCTAGCTAGGCATTCAGCTCACTTGATCTCACTGAATTATTAACTTGTTAATTAATACTGAACCGCATTTATTAGACTTAACATAGAATGCATACTTGGACCAAGGGCATTATTTCCTTCACAAAAGACCCCACCAAAATCTTCTCAGGAGTCACTGGATCATCCCCAAATCCATGACGGGTATGTCACCCCCCTCGGGAGTAACTTACTTAAATTATTCTAGGGGAAGATCGGCCGCCTCGGAAGCCTCCTCATGAGTTATGTCCTCGATCAATACATCAGCAGCAGTGACTGGCTTCAGCGGCGAAGGCACCGGGGTCTCCTCAACAAGGGGCTGGTCCACCGATTTACTTACAACTGGTACCACCACACTTTTCAGCTTTTGATTAGGGAGGTGAAGAAAACCCCGAAAATTCTTGGGTTAACCCATCTGACGAGCAACGTAGCGCTCACCTGCCTATGCAAGCTTCGAATCCTCGGCAACCACCTGTCGAATCAATGCTTCAGAAAGGAAGGGGCGTTGCTTTAAGAATTCAAGCACCTCGGGACTGGTTTTTACCTTCTAAGAGGGCCGCGAAGATTTCGTCTTCTGATTCGGAAAAGATTGCCTGTCAGATGCCTTCCTCTTTCTTTGTCTCCTTTCCTCTTGAAGGGGTAATAGGGATGAGATCGGCCACAAAGTCAAAAGAAGACAACGAAAACGGAAAAAAATAAAAATAAAAATAAGTACCCGAGTCCTAATAATTGAAAGATCTAGCCGAGCCGGGGACGAAACTGAAGGGACGGCACGCGGCACAACGTCAGTCGCAGGTCCCTAAAAAGACCAAGACTAAGACATCAGCCGACGTCCATCAAACAGACAAAAGAAATGAAAGTGAAAGTCCGAATCCTTACCGAATCTGAGGTCGTCGCGAGCGGACGAAGAACAACGTGCAAAGGAACAGCCTCCCTCGGACTCGCAGAATCCCAAGGATCGGCTCGAACTTCGTTTATCCGAGCAAGCACGTCGGGAGAAAACTTATGCTCGGATATCTGAGGGTTCCGAGGGTTCCCCTTCTCGAACTTATACTCCGGCACCGGATTGAAGATCGTCTTCAAATCCAAGGAAATATCGAGGACTTCGGGATCAAGCTGGGAAAATTTGTACTCTGCAAAGAGAAAACAAAGCCAACATTAGACATGGAAAATGAAAGGCTGGAGATCAAATCACTAAAACACGGTCTCAGCTAAAGGAAATCTCACCCCTATCAAAAATTCTGCTAAGACCGGCAGAAGCAAGAATGACCTCCAAGAAAACATAGTGCAATTTGGGAAGCCAATGCTGAGGTAGCTTCGAGTTATCGGCTCGGGCCAGGAACCAAAGTAAGAGATCTTGGTACTTGCGGCCATTCCTGTTCGGGGCACGAACCCCAACCATGTCAGGGTCTGGGTTTACAAACCACTTCGGTGGACGGTAGAAGTGAGGATGCTTCGGATCCGTAGGAACACGAACGAGCATCCACTGCCCCTTCCATTTGTGGTCCAAACTGACATAAGGATGTGCGTGAGGGGGTCGAAAAAGCGCGAGGCTAATGCGTGACCTTGTCCCTCGTGGGTGTGACGATTCTTTTTATTCAATCAAGTGTAATTGGATTTCCTGTGAGTATACACCCAATTGACTAGTAATATAGGAGTCGCCATTCAGTTTTTAACAACAATGAGAAAAACTGATAAAACCCGGTTATCGTGACATAAAGGGAGTGCAATTATGTTTGACCACGACGGCCGTAGGTTCCCTTGTGATCCCTGGTGTGGGGATCTCTCAATATACACCCGCAAGGTAGAGATTGAGGGTTCGGGGGACTGTAACTACCGAGAGGAGTAATTCGCTCGTCGATAACTCCAGAGGCAGGATATCCTTACTAGCTCAGCATAAATAATTGAAGGGACATGCGTTAACTATTAAACTAATCTGAATTGATTTTAGCAATATGCAACATATAATACTAATTCGATCGTGATTATCTGATTTAAATAACATTAAGGGACCTTGCATGATAATCCGATTTCCCAAAAATATTATATTTGTTAGGCGTGATAGAACAATCATATTAGGTTAGTTTAACAGTTCATAAAAAGGGTGAGGAAAGCGGTTAAATCATCGAAAAGGGACACATTACGACGCACCCTTGAGAGGTGCGTCACGGTTCTCAGAAAACTAACCACTTTGACTTTGCTATTTCTCCTTTTTATTTAACGAATCTCAATTATGGGACAGGATACGTTCTGTTCGATTTATGGATCGATTGCGACAGAACGTGTGAACAGTTTCGCAGCGAGAGGCTTAGGCTGAGGGGTTTAGAGTCAATACTCAGAGTATATTATGTGTTGTTGTGTGTTGTTTCACGTCGAAACTAGGGGTCTATTTATAGGGAAGAGTTCGTGGAAAGATAGAATTGCAGAGTTCTAATCCACAAAGAATTAGGAAAAGAGACGTACCCAGGTATTTTCAGCGCCCAGAGCCAGGCGTTGAAAATAGGGTCTGGGCAGTTTTGTTTAGTCAGATTCGGATTCCTAAAATCCGTAGAGTTTGAGATTAATTCGAGTCTTTTAGCGCGTATCAATTTTGTGACGGAATGCGTCTGGGCCCGTTACGAACTCTAGGTTCGTTAGGATTTTAATTAAAACGTAACTCTTATTTCCGAATCCTATTAGGAATAGGATTCTCGCAGTTTTCTATCTCCTTTAGGATTTATGTTGGAATGCAATACCTAATTCTGACAGGTTTCTATCTTTTATGATTTGCCACTTTTAACAACTACCTGTTACGGCAGTTACTATTTTTAGCAGGTTTCCATAAATAGCAGGTTTCGGGTGAAATGAAATGGGGAATCGAGATTCGTTTATTTTATAGGAGATGCGTTGTCAAGTGGAGTTTTTATGCTTTCATCATCGAACCTTTCCCTTGCGGGAACGGGGACAAAAGTAGGTGTCTACAGTTAGCCCCCACTTTGACTGAGTCTTGGAGTAAGACGATGGTCAAAGTATTAGACGGAGTGCGTCACACAAGCCATGGTGTATGTGACCTGTTTTGCGAGGGTCTCACGAGCCCTCGAGTGATAACATTTGACTTAAGGGTCACCACTTGAAGTGTCGACATATCCCTCACGCGTCATTGGAATTTGTCAACTGATAGTATAGAAACTTCCTCACTTTGTCATTGGAAGGATCTAAAGATGCGTAGAAACTCCCTCACTTTGTCATTGGGAGTAGCTACAAATGTTTTCGAAATTAAAGCTGTAAAGTGTAATTGGGCCTGGCCAAGCCCAATCACGAGGTAAAACGTTTTTAAAGATTCTCATTTTCAGGGCTAGCTAAACGAGAAAACCCCCTTGTTTTTATAGGACGTAAAACGAAGGAAAATCCAGCACATCGCTCTTTTTTGGAAAAACGAAAAACCAATCCTTTAATTTTTGGAAAAAGGGAAAACGAATCCTTTAATTTTCGGAAAAAGGGAAAACCGATCCTTTGATTTTCAGAAAAAGGGAAAACCGATCCTTTGATTTTCGGAAAAAGGGAAAACCGATCCTTTGATTTTCAGAAAAAGGGAAAACCGATCCTTTGATTTTCGGAAAAAGGGAAAACCAATCCTTTGATTTTCGGAAAAAGGGAAAACCGATAAAAGTTATCGTTGCAGCGACTAAGGACCTGCGCTGTTAGTGACGCAGACCCCGCCCGCTGAAGGTGGGCGAGCCTGTCCGCTGAGGGTGGACCCCCCGTCCGATAGAAGTGGACGAATCTGTTTTGATGTTTTTGAAAATAAGGACCTACGCGGTTTGTGACGTAGACCCCGCCGGCTGAAGATGGCGAGCCTGTCCGCTGAGGGTGGACCCCCCCCGTCCGATAGAAGTGGACGAATCTGTTTTGAAATTTTGTGTTTTTTTTTGAAAATAAGGACCTACGTGGTTTGCGCCGTAGACCCCGCCGGCTGAAGATGGCGAGCCTATTTTAAATTTGAAGACTTTATTTTTTCGAAAACTGAGGACCTGCGCGGTTAGTGACGCAGACCCCGCCCGCTGAGGGTGGGCGAGCCCATTTTGAATTTCTTATTTTGCCTATGTAGAAGGGCTTTTGTGATTACAACCTGTTGGTGGGTCGTAATATTTCCTGATTAGATGTGTCCTATAAGTGGGTGCACACTGTGTATATTTTGTTTAACAATATATTTTTTGAGATATCCAAACATGACATGGTGCATGGCGCAGTCCGGGAATATGATTTTGATCGCGCGCTCCTCGTTGGAGTCAATTTTTTTCGCGAGCCCCCAAGCACTGGGGCTCGTCGGTTGTTTTTCGCATCTTGTAATCATGTTTGGGGTCATGCTCGTATGTGCGAGCGACCTTTGTAGTGGTGTGCTACTCTTAACAAAGTCGTGAGGTGCGACTTTCAGCAATTTTCAAGTCGAATGAGTATGGCAGGGCCCACTACAAGTTAGGGCCTTTTTTGAGCATGGGTACATTTTTGGCGCCCAGGCCTGGGCGTTGAAATAATTCACGCCCAGGTGGGGCGTTGAAAGTGTTGTTCGGGCTGGTCTTTTGATGACACAGTTGGCCTCTTGTTCATTCGTTTATTTCACTTGGAAGTTTTATGTATTCTCTTTTCTTTTGTTTTTTTCTTTGTTTTTAGAACGTGATGATTTTCTTGAGAAGCCGTAGCCGATTGGTGGACTACGGTGCTTGTCGCTTTGGGGCGATTATTTTAAGGAATTGTTGCTCTTAAGGTGTACAGTTATTACAATAGTTGGGCGAGTCTATATGGCCCGAGGAACATACCTTGAGGTGTAAGAATTTGATCGCTCTTATATTTTTTGAACGTGTTCGTGAATGATGATATGTATGTGCGAACGAGCGTTCATAGAATGGCCGTTGTGTGCGGTCCATTAATCAGTTTGCTTGAATCATTTTTTTTTGAGCAATGACTGATTTTGAATAGTTTGCTTAGAAGCTTGATAGGGGTCAGGTCCATTCATGAAGTGGTCTCAAACATCGTGCCCTTTTGATTGTTCAAACATTTTCTTCGAGATTTTTTTATTTTGCCATGGTTGTTTCGTAGCTTGGAGCCCCCAAGTATGCATGTTGGGATGCTTCCTTTTGGCGTACGATTTTGTAGGTTCTTTCGAGAAAGATGCCTTGGGGTTCCGCTCGTGTAGGTGCGAGCTATCCCTTTCGTGGTAGGTAATATTTTGCTACCTTTAATCCTTAATGTAGAAGTCGTGTGGCTTGCATTTTGAATTTGGGCGATAAGTAGTCTTTGCCTCTTTTACACGTGCTCTTGGTCGTGCCTGTGTTAGTGCAATATGCCTTACTCTCTCTCTTTTAGACTTGTACCGTGGGATGGTTGAACTTATGGTGTGACGTAGGCTCGTGTGGCCTAACGGCGTGTCTTAGAACATTTCTCCAGGTGTTGGGATATCATTATTATTTTTGCATTGGAGTATTTCATCATGCCTTGTTCAGGTGCTCGAATAAGTGTAGCACCTTCTGCGTGGGTTTGCACGGCTTATTACTTCGTTCGATGCGAGGATTCATAGGTGTTTCTTTCTTGTTTTTATATCAGGGCAAGATTTAGCAAGCAGAGATATTCAGCGCCTAGGCTGGGGCGTTTAAAGATATTGGCGCCCAGCTCTGGGCGTTGAAAATGATTTCTGGGTATATTTTGACAATTCTTATCCTTGATTTTTTTTCTTTCGCTTTTGCTTTGGAACGAGGTAGACCGTGTAACGGGCGCTTGTAGGGCGAGCGTTAGGTGCAGTAGTTTGATCGGAGTTTTGGTGACTCGCGATTTTCAGTTACCCTTGTTAGTGGGGTGACTTTATGTATTCTAAGTAGTGCTCAGAATTTGGGAGGGGTTGTAGCCATTCTAAGGTTCGTTTTACACGATCAAATCTTAGGATTGTGCCCCTATGATGTATGTATAGCATTAGCGTCGAGAATTTGCGATAAAATCGTCATTTCGAGCATTTTTAGAGTGTTTTTCTCAAGCCTCCAACTGTAGCTACGGGATTGGCTTGGTGCTATAATGCCTTGCATACGTTTTTGTGCATTCATGGTGACATGGATCGTGAATACTTTGAACCAGACTCGTTTAGTGCGAGGTACGTTCGAGTAGTGATCTGCTACTTCTCTTGTAAATGTCGTATTGTGCGACATTGCCATGGTCAAGGTAATCACATGTTGAAGTGTGCCTTGACCAAAAGCTAGGTGCCTTTCTTTACCCATAATCATATTTAAAAATCTTTTTTGACTCACTTGCAACGTTGAGATAGATGCATACTTAGCTTAAACCGACGACGCTTTATTATGTTCGAAGAAGTCTTTAAAAATCATTTGAAAATTATTTAAAATCCGAGTCCTACTGTGTACAATACGAGGTGTCCTAAGTAGGTTGACTTATAGAAGGGTTCGTACAGGATTACATGAGTGAATCAAAATACTGTTACGATTTTTGGAATGCTGTCTAAGGATTTGCTGGAAGCCAGGGTGCAGGCGTCAAGATATACTTGTGCCCGTTTGGCATGTGCTTTAGGCTTTTAGGGCCATCTTTTCCAGAGTTGCGGGAATATAAACCGTTTTCAAATTGACTTTGATTTACTTGGTGTATGTCTGTACAAAAGGTCAAGGTATATTTAGTTCTTCCCCTAGCTCTTCCATTTCAATTTTTAGCCCCCAGTTGCTATTATGTCTTCCCATTAATGATGCTTTCAGATTTCGATTTTAGATGCCCATGTCATATTCCTGAGTAGGGTGAGCCTCGGTTAAGTGCCAAGTCCTATTGACAATGTACCATTTTTTTATTTTTTCAAAGGGGATTAGCAAGCATTTGGATTACCATGAACGGGTGCCCTGAGTTCGAAGGAACGATGGGGCGATGCCGTAGAACAATCCTCTTTATTGCAAGCTTACTGCCCTTACTACTTGTTGGCGATCATGACTGTGTCTAGTGGTGAAAGAAGGTCTTTAAGCGAACGACTATGTCTAGTGGTGAAAGAAAGTCTTTAAGTGAGTTAGTTCGCTTTAGGGAGGGTCAAGTCGAGTACTTTAGAGGTCATGGACGCTTGCGCTAGCCCCCATTCAATTGAGGCAGAGCGATCTTTTGAGTCTTGGCTAAGTGCCTAGGAGTGTGAGTGCTCCTTCTGGCAAGGGTACGTGCCTTTATTATTTTTCGATGTGTGCTCATTAATTTGGCATCTTGGTGACTTGGATTCTTCCTTTGACTTAAATTTTTCTTTCGACTTGGGTTGCAAGTAATTAAATTTCAATAAGGGACTTCCATTTTTATTCTTGTTATTCTATAGGCTTTAATATTTTTGTAAATTGGTTGGACCGAATCATGGATTGCCTACGTATCCGCCTTAAATAGATTTAATTTGGAATCAGGTCTTGCGTAGTTCTTAGCCTAGAAAATGGTTTCTTAGAATGCCGATTTTAAACAAGTATGTTCTGAGGTGGAAACATATTATTTGAAACGGTAGAATAAGTGAAGTTTATTATTATTTTAGTCTGTTGCTTTGCCGTAAGTCAAAAATTTGTTTTATAATTTTTTTGAGTACATGTATTTTTTTGGTGGTACGTATATCTGAATACGTGTTGTACCCCTCCAAGTGTTCGTTATTTTTCCGTGCATGTGCGGATAAAATGACGAGCACTTCTGGACAAATTTTAGCAAGCAGAGAGATTCAGCGCCCAGGCTGGGGCGCTAATGATTTCGGCGCCCAACTTTGGGCGCTGAAAATTACTTCTAGGAGGATCTTTTTTGGTGCGCTAAATGCTTCTTTTTCTTTTTAGACGAACTTTTAAAGGCGCTTTGCAAAGTTTGCTTTTTTATTATTTATTATTTTTTTGTACTTTTCATTTGTCTTCATTTTTTATTCGTGACTCAAGACGGTTTGAAAGATGGGTTGAATGCGATAGGATAATTTGTACAGGTATTGGTCAAGCATGAGGATTATATCTGCTAGGGCTCACAATTTGCAGCCTCAAGCTAGTGTCACGAGTTTACATCAACCAAGGCCAATGAATAGCATGGGGACGGTTCAAGGGTATATCAACAGGACGTATCCAAACAAGTTATATGATCATTATGCTAATGGTGGTGTAAGAGCAGGTTTGGATTTTGGGCATGACGCACGTGTCAATGGCCTTGCGTGGTTTGCGGTTGATAACAAGTTCAAAAACAAGAGTTGAGGTAATGGTTTCTTGGGTTATGGCAATGAGAACATGGATGGGTTAAATGAGCTGACCAGGGACCCCAAAGCGAAGGCGTCTAGCTAAGAGCATAAGGATTGGAAAGGGTAGACGTCGTAGAATTTTATGATTTGGATTGGTTGACTCAATTCTTTTCCTTTGTTTACTTGGGTAGATTTCGCACTTTGGGAGGTACGGGCTAAGTATTTCATGGCTCGCTCTTTTCGCTTCCCTTTTTTCTTTCTATTTTTTCCTTTTGCATGGGATTTCTCCCCAACATAAATCCTTCAATCAATTTTTTGTTTGGGCTAAAAGGTAGATGGTTGTGGTCTTTGAGTCACGAGGCGAGACTGAGTGAGCCTCGTTTGGTAGGCCTATAGTGGACCTTTTAATTTTAGCAGGCCTAGGGTGGACCTTTAATTTTGTCTTACTTTGCAAGCGTATTTAGTCGTTTCTTAAAATGTGCAAATAGCGTAGATTCAAAATGTTGTTTTTACCTTATTGAATTTTAACGAAAGAATTACATCGAAAATAATTTTTTGCTTCTTTTCAGATTCCAGTTTCTGGGATTTAATTGGAAGTTGTGATTTAGACTCAAACTTTCATTAATCTTTCTGATTATAACCCGTGTATGAATACAAGGAGGTGGCCTAGACTCAAAATAATGACGTGGCGTAAGCCTATAATACTTGACCAAGCAACTCTCAGACTTAGGCTAATTGGACCATAACTTTCGTTGGTTGACACTTTAGATTTTAACCCTTGGGTGTTCATTTGTCATGCGCCATTTTGTTTAATGTTGGCAAGGTAGTTAATTGAGGAGATCGAATTTTTATTTTTGCAAGACTAGAATCATTAGTGCGGCTTCTCTCTTAGTGTGTATTGCTTTACCCCAATGGTAGCCCTATTGGTATGCCGATTTGGGTATTTTCATGGTTGGTCATGTTGCATTCATGGAAAATCTTTTAGTCCGTACTTAATAGTATTTCAAGGAGTGAGTGACTCGAGAGGACTATGATAGTCGTGACCCAATGTGATTATAAGCCTTGAGGCCATTAATTTTTTCTTTGCTAATGGTGTTGACACCTTAGGTTCACTTTGGGGTTGTGCGACTATGGGGGATGATTTCCAGAATGTGATTGTTTCCATTTTGCAAATACTATAACATATTCTTTTTATTGGTGAGAGAGAGTATTGAGGCCGTAGACTCTTAGTAAGGGATGACAATTACATATGGGTGCTTATTGATTTAAATGTTAGGAAGGGAGACTCAATATGGTTTAACCTTTTAACTTGCAGAACAACACCAAGCATTAGGACCGATTCTATGGATAAGACAACTAAGACTTAGGATTTGGATTGTATTTTGGCATAGCCTAGTCTAGACTCGGATTTATTTGAACATTTATTTTTTTTGAAGACTTTATTCGAACATTTATTTTTTGAATGCTTCGCCCATGTGACATTCAAGGTTTAATTAGCATGCTCGACTTTGGTGCCGAACATCGTCGTCGTAGGAGGCCTAACAACGACAAAAAGAGTTATTTATTTTTTACAAGTCGCTTTTAGAATCGAGTGCTTTTTCATACGCCCTCGTAGCAATTGTTTTTACGAAAAGTTGTTTTTTTTTTGCTACGTATTTTATTCATGCGTGGGCACCGAGGCTGCTGTGCCTGACCAAAAGGCCAGGCAGCAACTTCAGCGCCCAGCAGTGGGCGTGAGAAATATTGGCGCCCAGCCAGGGGCGCTGAAAATGCGTCCCTGACTGGTACTCGTTTTCTGTTCGCGTATATTCTTTTGTTTTATGCGACTTAATTTTGCGTGCTTGCTTAATAACGTCCTTTACGCGTTGTGCAACGTTTGTGGGATTCGTTACAGGCCATCCCGAGCGTCGCTTATTTTCGTGGCGATCGTTCGGGCTTGCGGAACACGTATTTTTGGTATAACTCTTTGGCAAATTAATCTATGAATGTTTGGGCAATTTTTAAGGTCGTTGGTTTTCTAGCATTATTTGTCTAGCATTATTCGTACACACAATCATAACATAGTCACATAGTTCGCTACACATAACTACATTACAAACATGGATTTGAAAATTAAATATGTCACGTAGTTTATGATAGGCTTCTATGGGTAGTTTATTTGCGCCTGGCTTGGTACCGCTTCTATCGTAGATCCAACACATGCCCCGGTCGAGGTAGTGTCTTCAACAGACGAATATCGCTCAAGAGGCCAACCCGCAAGTGCAAGCCAAGGGGGCATGCAGGCGAGAGGGACCTAATGAGCGAGCGATTGGGTTCGGGATAGGTGTACTACCTGCACAAGTACCGAGTGGGAAACATGCGCGGCGTATGCACCCCCCTATTGGCGAAAAATGTATCCTTAGTCCCAACTCCCGAGGGAGCCGAGATTCGTTATGATTCAGCCCGTTCACATTAATATGCTGATTTTCAGGTCGTCCCAACTTGATGGGGAAATAAACGCGGGGTAGGATCGTTTCACCCTTCGGCTATTTTGATTACCTACAAGCACGAGCATTTCCTTCACTATCCCCAGCGGAGTCGCCACTGTGAGGGGGTCGAAAAAGCGCGAGGCTAATGCGTGACCTTGTCCCTCGTGGGTGTGACGATTCTTTTTATTCAATCAAGTGTAATTGGATTTCCTGTGAGTATACACCCAATTGACTAGTAATATAGGAGTCGCCATTCAGTTTTTAACAACAATGAGAAAAACTGACAAAACCCGATTATCATGACATAAAGGGAGTGCAATTATGTTTGACCACGACGGCCGTAGGTTCCCTTGTGATCCCTGGTGTGGGGGTCTCTCAATATACACCCGCAAGGTAGAGATTGAGGGTTCGGGGGACTGTAACTACCGAGAGGAGTAATTCGCTCGTCGATAACTCCAGAGGTAGGATATCCTTACTAGCTCGGCATAAATAATTGAAGGGACATGCGTTAACTATTAAACTAATCTGAATTGATTTTAGCAATATGCAACATATAATACTAATTCGATCGTGATTATCTGATTTAAATAACATTAAGGGACCTAGCATGATAATCCGATTTCCCAAAAATATTATATTTGTTAGGCGTGATAGAAAAATCATATTAGGTTAGTTTAACAGTTCATAAAAAGGGTGAGGAAAGCGGTTAAATCATCGAAAAGGGACACATTACGACGCACCCTTGAGAGGTGCGTCACGGTTCTCAGAAAACTAACCACTTTGACTTTGCTATTTCTCCTTTTTATTTAACGAATCTCAATTATGGGACAGGATACGTTCTGTTCGATTTATGGATCGATTGCGACAGAACGTGTGAACAGTTTCGCAGCGAGAGGCTTAGGCTGAGGGGTTTAGAGTCAATACTCAGAGTATATTATGTGTTGTTGTGTGTTGTTTCACGTCGAAACTAGGGGTCTATTTATAGGGAAGAGTTCGTGGAAAGATAGAATTGCAGAGTTCTAATCCACAAAGAATTAGGAAAAGAGACGTACCCAGGTATTTTCAGCGCCCAGGCCTGGGCGCCGAAGATTTCGGCGCCCAGAGCCAGGCGTTGAAAATAGGGTCTGGGCAGTTTTGTTTAGTCAGATTCGGATTCCTAAAATCCGTAGAGTTTGAGATTAATTCGAGTCTTTTAGCGCGTATCAATTTTGTGACGGAATGCGTCTGGGCCCGTTACGAACTCTAGGTTCGTTAGGATTTTAATTAAAACGTAACTCTTATTTCCGAATCCTATTAGGAATAGGATTCTCGCAGTTTTCTATCTCCTTTAGGATTTATGTTGGAATGCAATACCTAATTCTGACAGGTTTCTATCTTTTATGATTTGCCACTTTTAACAACTACCTGTTACGGCAGTTACTATTTTTAGCAGGTTTCCATAAATAGCAGGTTTCGGGTGAAATGAAATGGGGAATCGAGATTCGTTTATTTTATAGGAGATGCGTTGTCAAGTGGAGTTTTTATGCTTTCATCATCGAACCTTTCCCTTGCGGGAACGGGGACAAAAGTAGGTGTCTACAATGTGCCGTAACGTTAGAAGGGTCACCCTTCCTCACCCTCTTATTTATGATACTCCACCAACAGTACCCAGTGACTCCCGCAACAACATTATTCTTCACCAACTCATGAAGATCCTTGAAAACAGCCACCGAACAGGGAAAGTTGATGAAGTCACACACCCATGGGAAGCCGATGATATGCCTCATTTGATAGGTTATGATACATATGACAAAACATAAATCATGCGGAAAAACCTTAATGCCGGGAAACATATTATTTACACATAATCATTTAGCATAATTTAGGAGCATACACTTTGTAGCGTGCCTCCCTAGCTGCGCCCGAACCGAACAAGAACAAGTCTTTAGGACTCCAAATGTCGTCCCTCCGTAGAAAGTCCACAGTACGTCCGGATCCGCCTCAAGTTAGACCAACTAGAATCGCCCTTAAGGTTACTAGGAAATTCGGCTAATGTGTTTGCAAGTGTTTGGCTTATTTTTCTTTCAAAACTTACCCTTAGAATACATCAATCCCGTATGCATAAATTATGACCCTAGGCCCTTATTTATAGAGGTTTGGAAAGGGAATTGGAATCCTAGTAGGATACGATTTAATTAAACTTAGAATCCTACAAGGACTCTAATTAATTAAATAATCATTTTAGGAATAGGAATTTAATCATACACCAAATCCTAATAGATTTAGGAATTGTGCATGGACAAAAACACACACACGCACGGAGCCACAAGGGCGCCCGCACGCGTGCGCTCGGCCCACGCAGCCCACGCTGCGCAACCTTGCCTTGGCGCGCTGGGCCTGCCTTGCGGTGGGCCTGGCGCTGCTTTGGGCTGGGCGCTGGCGCGCGTCTTGCTTGCTGGGCGATGGCCTGGCTTCGTGCTGGGCCTTCGTCCTGCAGGCCTCGTCCGATGCTTATTCGTACGATACGCTTCCGATTAAATTCCCGGTTCCGGAATTCATTTCCGATACGAACAATATTTAATATTTCCGATTCCGGAATTAATTTCCGTTTCGAACAAATATTTAATATTTCCGTTTCCGGAACTATTTTCCGATTCCGATAATATTTCCGATTATGACAATATTTCCGTTTCCGGCAATATTTCCGATTCCGGCAATATTTCCATTTCCAATAATATTTTCCGATACGTACCACGTTTCCGTTTCCGGCAACATTGTACGACTTGGATAATATTTATATTTCCGATACGATCCATATTTTCGTTTCCGGCAATATCATCGTTTCCGGAGTATTCACTTGCTTGTGACGATCTCAGCTCCCACTGAAACCAAGATCCGTCGATTTCGAATATCCATAGATAGAGTATTTAATGCCATTAAATACTTGATCCGTTTACGTACTATTTGTGTGACCCTACGGGTTCAGTCAAGAGTAAGATGTGGATTAATATCATTAATTCCACTTGAACTGAAGCGGCCTCTAGCTAGGCATTCAGCTCACTTGATCTCTCTGAATTATTAACTTGTTAATTAATACTGAACCGCTTTTATTAGACTTAACATTGAATGCATACTTGGACCAAGGGCATTATTTCCTTCATCATTGACTTTGGGGTAAGTTGGGCCAGCGAAATATTGTAAGAGACAAGGACTTCGGCCACGAATGGATCCTAGGGAAACCGAAGCCCATTCTCCAGATGATGGGTGTAAACAGCAATAAAACCCCTCGGCGGGTGAGTCATCCGAGGATGTTCGATGTCAAGAAGCGCACACCAGTACCCCCAAAGCATACTGGATGTCATACAAATCCTCGGTAATCCAATGATAAGCACCCTCCGTTGCTTTCACCAACCAGTCACCATCTGGAGCCTTGCCCAACGGTCCAGTGAGCTCCGAAGTCTCATGCAAAATTGGTATTCGATTGCGGGTCCGCCTCCTCAATACGGATAGGAAATTCACGGTACCTCCCCAAGGAACCAGCCTGCCTCCTAGACGCAACGCGACCAGAGCCGCCAGATCCACCCGATCCACCAGCAGCGCTCCCTCCCGAAACACCTTTATCTCGAGAGGATCCCTTCGGCATCTTTAAATGAACTTCATTATCTTCCCTCTCACTGGAAGATCAGACAATAAACTTACCCTTACCCTTATCTCTGGCCATGGCAGAAACTCATAGGTCTAAGGTTCAGACGGTGGGGTAGAAGAGAAAGTACAAAAAAAAAAAACTCTGCAAACAAATTACCTTCTTCTGAAGCAGAGCTCGCCGACGAATCGAGTGTCACGGGTTCCCGAAGAAGAAATCCAACCAAGAAACGAAGATCTAAAGATTTCAAACGAGTAAGATCGCTGAAATTTGAGAGAATTCTAAGAGAAAGAGATGTGAAATAAAAGTTTGAAAAGAAGTTCAAGCTGAGTATTTATAGAGAAATAAACCGCTTGAACTTACCTCTAAACTCACACCAATTGGAACAGACTTCGACACTTGTCATCAATGCAGGAACTCTAATCACCTTTTTGAAAAAGGAGTGAGACTTTTAACTTCCAACTGTGCATGAATACCCGTCCATTTGTTCCGAACCGATCGGGTCTGGGGGGCATGTTGTTTGGGTGCCTAATTGACTCCCAATTGGGCCTACAACACAAAAGCCCAAAAGGCTACAAAGCAATTTACAAGCCATTTACCATCCAAAGGCTTACCAGTCATCCATGGCCCACGACCCATCAAGTAATACATGATATAAGGGCATTTACTACACAAACACTATAAATAAGTCGTTAAGGCTCAACATTCAAGGCACGTCCAATTTATTGCCTTAACACTACTCACTAGAGATCTCTCTCTCTCTAGAATCCGAGCATTGTACTTACTTAGGCATCGGAGGGGATTTCCTCGGAACACCCCCGAGGCCAGTTTACTTTGTTCATCTTACAGGCACCTTCGGACACACACATTCAACCGAGCTAGATCTTCCACATCAATGAACAGGGCCTTCATCCAAAGCCCATTGTTTCAACACCGGAACAATGCTTAATTTTCTTTTCTTTTCGATATTGTGATAAATAATACGAAATATATTGAATTGTTGTCATGGTATCAAAAGTTTGGTATGTTTTTACGCAAATTCTTAAATATTATACATTGAAATAAAGTTAACTCAAAATGTTTAAAAGTTACATCGATATAATGTAAAAGTTATCTATTTTTCAGTGATAAATTTTTCATTTTAATAAAAAGATTTCCTTCAAAATAATTAATAATGTATAAAGGTAATCATTTAATCATTAAAATGTTTTTATTCATCAAAAAGGGAAATTTTTGTATTTAATACCTTAAAAATACACCATTTTTGTATTTACTACTTTATGAAGTTTTTATTTTAAATTACTACCTTAAACTTTCAAAAAAAATTATTTACTACCAATTTACAGTTTTCTCATTTTAAAAATAAGATATATGTTTCGTTTCTTAATCGTTTAAAGTGATTCAAAATTCATTATTGATCATTGACTGTGCTTTGCGGTAAAGGTGGTCTATTTTGGGCCATGAGACATGTCTTGCGTGACCTACTTTCGGGGGCAAAAAAGCTACGCCAAAATCCACTAAAATTAAACTTGGTCAATTCGGGTCTTTTTTAGCCCATGTCTAAAATGGCCCAAACATACATTTGGGCCAAAAACTCCCAAGTTCGTTATTGCGTTTCTACTTTCTACCCATAAATCAATTAAAAATGTTAGGATACTCAGGAGTCAGGGTAGAAGTGTATGTCAAAAGTAGTTGTGTTCTGAATAAAGGTAAGCAGACTCTTCTCGGTACCCAGTAATTGCGTATTGGTAATTTACTGCTGAGGAGTTTCAATATGAGTCATTTGTGTTATTGGTATTGACATAGTATTGGGTGATTTGTGTCCAAGTTGATCACAAACCACTTGAAGTTTAGAAAACCTTGAATACTCGGTCACTACGGCTTACAACCAGGTCAACTTTCCAAAGTCCTTGCTTGTATAGTTGTATGGAAAAGTAATCTCTCAAGTCTCACCAACTCTAGTTGGCTAAAGTGGTAATCAGTTTGATGTCGCTCAAAAAAGGTCTCAAGTTCAAAGCTCGCACTATATAGAAGCTTTTGTTGAAAAACTCACACGCCATATACAAGGTGTGTGACCCGGATCAGATTCAGATTTAGTCGAAGCAAACTAAAAAATAATCTCTCTAAGTCTCATCCATCGACCTTTGTGCTTAGCGCATGTAGAATTAATTAAAATGTCACGTTTGAAGGGAAAAAACAGAAATTATTTGATAAACCAAAATAAATAACGCTTTTGGCTTGGAATCCTCGAACATTTGCAAACGCTAGAAGTAGTAATTTCTTGCCCAACTCCAAGAAAGAAAACTTGAAAGGAAAGTTGAGCACAAATTCTATTTGATTCTCGATCTGGTAAGATGAATCTTGTTGACGAGGAAACAATGAAGAATCATCCCAAGATTTCCGTTGCTTTACACCAACTTAGCTTATTCATGGAGATTTCCTGCAAATTTTCCCAACTGATTTATACTGTTGAAATGTTCCAATTCTTTTTTGGAAAGAGAACAACTTTTCTGCAATTTCATCTTTCGCGAAAAAGGTTGATAATTTCTTGGGTTTTAAAATGTGTAATTTTATTTTTGTTAGAGGGCTAATTTGTTGTTTCTTGAATTTTGCAGGGTTTTGTTGAGAAATGACCACATTGCTTCATGGGGTTCTCCATGCCAAAATACATGAGATTGATAGATTGCATTTGGGTTGTGGGTTGCCCTTATTTAGACAGGTTAGTACATCAACTATTCTTTAGTTTTGTTCTAGTCCGAATTTAGTTATGTTACATTGTGGAATATCGAACATGACTATTAATTCGGAACGGGGAGTAATGATGTTTGCAATTTGCTTAAATAGGAATAGATTTACTCATTTGCAGATTGCATTGGTGTTATTCTTCGTCTTTTGGACTCTTCATTTCCATGTCTAATTTATAAAGAAAAAGAGATAATTTTGAGTGAACTAGCATTACCATGAGAATGAATATTGATTTTCCTTACCATTTTCACACAAACTCATTCCCATTGACAACATTTATAACCGGCTACCAAACGGCCCGTTAATGGTTTATAACACGAGTATTAGAGTATACTCGTATTACCAATGGGTAGGAATGTCAGATTGTCTATTCAAGGTGTATGTATGATATATCATGCCAAATTTACCCAAAATAACTCCCTATTTTCCCACAATTTCCTAAAGTTGTCCCTAAACTCACTTTCATAAGAGTAGGAAAACAACTTTCTGCCAATACATATGACTTTGTATGTAGTAGCATAAACATAGCTGTACTAACATGGTTCTACATTTTGTTATGAAAACATCCAAAACAATGAACTTTTTGCTTTGGAAAAAATAGAGTTTTGATGATCCAAGAAGGGTATGGAGAACATTATTATACCGAGCCAAAGGATGTTGCGCGTGCAGTCCTCAGCTTGCAGGTTTTAGATTATATGCCACAATTGATCTGGATAATGCAAGAGTTGCTCGAACAAAAATCATTCATACACCTTCAAGGCCTCACTGGTCTCAGTCCTTTCGTGTTTATTGTGCTCATGAAGTGTCAAAAATTATATTTACTGTCAAGGACGAAAATCCTGTTAGTGCAACTTTGATAGGAAGAGCTTATTTACCTGTTAAGGAAGTCATTCAAGGCCGTCCATTAGACAGATGGCTTGAAATATTCGATGAGAGTGGTAATTCCATACGATCACAGATCCATGTCAGTGTACAGTTTTCAGATGTAACTCGAGATCCAAACTGGTCTCGAGGCATCCAAAATCCAAAATATGGAGGAGTTCCTTTCACGTTCTTCAGACAGAGACAGGGTTGTAAAGTCTCGCTCTATCAAGATGTACATGTTTCTGACAATTTCACCCCTGAGTTTAGGCTTTCTGGGGGTAAGACTTATGAGGCAAAACGATGTTGGGAAGATATATTTGATGCTATTGTTAATGCAAAGTACCTGATTTACATAGCTGGGTGGTCTATTGACACTAAGATTACCTTAATAAGGGACCCTCTTAGGCAAAAGGGAGGGGAACTTGGTCACCTTCCTCTAGGTGAACTTCTCAAGAAGAAATCTGATGAGACAGGCATGAGAGTTCTTGTTCTTGTTTGGGATGATATAACTTCAGAACCGTATAATAAACAAGGGTTAATGGGAACCCATGATGAAGACACTGTTGCTTATTTTCGGAACACAAATGTACGTTGTTTTAAGTGTCCCAGGAAGTCTGGCCATGGATTAAGCGTGATCCGAGGTGTTCAGGTTGATGCTATGCTTACACACCATCAGAAGACAATAGTGGTAGATTGTGATAGCCCTGGATCACAAAAGAGGATACTTGCGAGTTTCGTTGGAGGTATTGATCTTTGTGATGGAAGATATGATACACAAGATCATTCTCTTTTTAGGACATTAAATACATTTCATAAGGAGGATTTCCATCAGCCTAATTTTGTAGGATCTTCAATGAAAAAAGGTGGTCCAAGAGAGCCATGGCATGATATCCACTGCAGACTAGAAGGACCTGTTGCATGGGATGTGTTATATAACTTCGAGCAAAGGTGGAATAAGCAAGTGGGGAAGAGGTTCCTGCAAATGGGAAAGCGGTTCCTATATACGCCAGATGAGCTTAAAGAAAGAATAGCCAAACCTTTTGAAGTAATGACAACAGCAGCAGAAGAACAGGAAACATGGAATGTTCAGATATTCAGATCTATTGATGGAGGTTCAGTTGTAGTTGATGGTGAACCAGGGATAGGCTTCCCATCAGACCCGAATAAAGCAGCTCAGGTTGGCCTTATTTGTGACAGGGGTAACATCATAGATCGTAGTATTCAAGATGGATATATAAATGCCATCAGACGAGCAAAAAACTTTATTTACATTGAAAATCAATACTTTCTTGGAAGTTCTTATGCCTGGAAACCCGTGGAAGATATTGATGCCTTGCATATCATACCGAAAGAGTTGTCATTGAAGATCATCAGCAAGATTGAAGCTGGTGAAAGATTTTCTGTTTATGTTGTAATTCCTATGTGGCCTGAAGGAGAACCTGAAAGTGGTGCTGTACAGGCAATACTGTATTGGCAGAGGAGGACAATGGAAATGATGTATGTTGAAATTGCTAATGCAATACAACGCATGAATCTCAACGCACACCCAAGGGATTACTTATCGTTTTTCTGTCTTGGTAATCGTGAGGTTTTGAAACCTGGGGAAGATGCACCTACAGAGAAGCCAGTGCCTGATTCTGACTATAGCAAAGCTCAACACAATCGGCGTTTCATGATATATGTTCATGCTAAAATGATGATAGGTACTTTCTGCTAACCAACATTTTTATTTTATGGTGTTTTCGTTCTCTTTAAATTTTTCTTTGTAACTTTTATTTTGGTTTTACAGCTTGAATGGAAACATATAATTTCCTTTGTTATCACTTAGGCTCCGTTTGGTAGGGTGTAAAACGTTTTCATGGAAAACGATTTTTCCCTTTTCAATCATTTGATGTTGTTTGGTTTGACAAGGGATGAAAAACAATTTTTCATTACTCTTTCAAATGTGGAAAAACATTTTCCATTTGAAAGGAAGGGAAACCACTTTTCCATCTTTCCTCCTTACCTCCTGTTCCTTTTTCCTATCAATCTCCCCCCATCTTCTCCCATTTCCTTTTTCTATTAATTTTCTTTTAAGGAACTAAAAAGAGGAAAAAACTAGTTTAGAATTGTGTTTTTCTTTGAAATAAGTTTTCTATGGAAAATCATTTTTCACTGAAAATGTTTTATGCCAAACCAAATGGAGCCTTAGTTGAATTATTTACAATTAATTCACTTCTTCGAACTCTTGGGTGCATTTTGGAGTAGGGAGGTTTGTGTAAAAATGTTGATCATCTTTTTTACACGGATGAAAGAAGAAGGCAGAAAATTGCCAATTGATAAAATCTCAATAGAAGAATACTACATGGCCTCAGACCTCTGCAGGCTCTACTAGTGCAACATTTTAGTTTTTCCCTCAGTTGCTTTGTGTTTTTTCTGCAGTAATTAATATTGTTTATATTTCTTGACATTTCAGTTGATGATGAATACATCATTATTGGGTCTGCAAATATAAACCAGCGATCGATGGATGGAGGAAGAGACACTGAGATAGCAATGGGAGGCTACCAGCCTCATCATTTAGCAGCAGGGCAACCAGCAAAAGGGCAGATATTTGGTTTTAGAATGGCACTGTGGTATGAGCACCTTCGCCAAATTCATGGATCGTTTCTGTACCCAGAGACACTGGAATGCATGCAAATCGTGAACAAATTTTCCGAAGATCATTGGAAAATATATTCTAGTGAAGCTTTCGATCAAGACTTGCCTGGTCACCTCCTTCGTTATCCTATCGAAGTCACAAGTTTTGGAAATGTTACCGCACTTTCTGAAGCTGAAAAGTTCTTCCCTGACACCAAAGCTCCTGTTCTTGGGACTAAGTCTGACCTGCTTCCTCCAATACTCACCACTTAGTAACATTCTTATTCCGATACAAGATTTACAAGCCAAAAGGGTATGTTATTGTTAACTGACTTAACTCATTTGTTCTTTTATCCTATTGTTTAGTACAATGTCAGAAAAACAGTAGTTTGGATTTGAGTTACTAAGATTTACTGTATTGGTTAGGATGATACTACACATCAGAAGATCTAGCATTTTACTATCATCTTGCTGGTTATTATCTCTTGCTGAAGGAAGCATCAGTCACTGAGCAGCCGAGCAGCGGAAGCATAGGGCTGCTATGTTTGAAGACCAGAACTGCCAAAAGCCGGGATGAAGGAAAAGAACGCGAACTTTCAGGGATTTTGTATTTTGGGGTGTGGAGGATACAAAATGAAGAAAACTTAACTGTACATAAAAATAGATATTAGCAAAGGTTTCATGTAATTCTTTCAAGAAATGTTCATAAAATTCTTTATAGAAACAAACATTCAGCCTTTTCTGACTATTTGGAGAAGCTATTTCTGTTTATTTTAATTTCATCTAGTCATGTACAGTATATGCAGAAAATTTGCTAATTACTGATAAAACTGAAAATTTTTATCATTCCCTCAAAAAAAAAAAAAATATTTTTATCATGTGTATGACTAAGGGCGTGTTCGGCGATAGCTTTTGAGGTAGCGGGTAGCGTTTTGACCTAGTCAAGACGCTACTTGTAAAATTTGTAAGTGTTTGACAAGGTAGCGATTTAGGTAGCGGTTAGCGGTAGAGGTAGCGTTTGGGTAGCTTTTGTCAAACGTTAAAACTAGTAGTTTTTAAGGTAGCGGTAGCTTTTGACAAATGTATAGTAAAGTTTGAAACAATATTCTACATTTTATTTTATTTTAAAATATCAACCGCTACTTTTACCGAACACACATATCAATTAACCGCTACTTTAACAGCTAACCGTTACCCACTACTATTTACCGCTATCCGCTACTCAACCGCTACCCGCTACTCAACCGCTAATTTGCCGAACAGGGCCTAACTAGGGGTGTTCATGGGTGGTTAACCGTCCCGAAACTTGATTCGGTTCGGTAACCGAAAATTTCGGTTAGGCATTTTCATGAACCGTAACCGTACCGTTTAAACCGGTTACCGTTTAAACGGTTAACCGCGGTTTCGGTACGGTTACCCGGTTAACCATAAACCGCTATTAAATTATTTATTTTTATTTTGGATCACATTTATCGTATTATTTTTTTACAAAAAATAACAATCTGAAATAGAAGATCAAGTCAAACAAAAATAAGTGTAAACAATGTCTAAAATTACACAAGTTCATCAACTTCAAACAAAATTACGAAGTAACGTACTTATTGTTTCAAGAAAGGACTAATGGGCTAAGAGCCTAAGAAGTAAGTACACTAATTGGGCTAGTTGTGCACAAACAAACATTATTTTACTTAAATACTTTACCTATAATTTTGTGATTTTGTCACCTCCAACTAAATTAAATTGAATTATTTTTTGAAAAAATAAATTTCGGTTTATTCGGTTAACCGTTTTGTCAAAAATTGTAACCGTAACCGACCCGTGCAACCGTTAATTTTGCCAGTTCGGTTACCGTAACCGTTTATATTATTTTTTCGGTTCGGTTTACCGCCCATTTAGGTCGGTTTTTTCGATTTTCGGTACGGTACGCGGTTACGATTTTTTATGAACACCCCTAGGCCTAAATAATGAGCAAACGTCGTAAATTTAGACTTCATCTAGAGAGTATTATGATTTGCTACAAAGTTATTCAAAGTTGTACAGCATAGAATAAGTAAATTTTTATCCAATTTATTTTTCAAAGATCTTGAATCATCATCTATTGACAGCTAGTGTATGATTTCGTTTTTTTGGATTGAATAAATCTAATTTGAAGTTAGGACCAAATTAAACAGGTTTGACATCAGGGCCGTCTCTGGAAATTCAGAGGTCCTGTTCTTATTAAAATACAAAAACAAAAAAAAGTACATATTGGGAGTCGATCTTGCAACCTATGTAATATTAAGAAAATGTTGTACCATTGATCCACAAATCAATAAAGAATCTTCTATTTGCACGATTTACTATATAACCAATAATTGGGCTATATAAATTACCACTAATTTTTTAGTTTAGACCTCCTTATAGACGGCCCTGTTTGACATAAACTAAACTAGACTTTTTTGTAGTATGTAGTGCAAAATATGGTTTATGCACCCGGGTGCACAATGCTCACTGTGCACCCTGTTTTTAAATGAACATATAGTTCAAATACGAATGACATATTATTCATACCCAAAGAACATATAGCTAATGAACATATAGTTCAAATCCCTATAACATATAGTTTAAATATTTCACTAGTACATGTACATTGAAATCATTCCCCATGTTCATTAGATTTTCAATAAATGTTCAACAGGGTGCACGATGAGCACTGTACACCCGAACGTATAATCCAAATTATGGTATGCAGTGTTAAATTAAACTGATCTGAACTAAACTAAACGAACTAAAATTCAGAATAAGAAGAAATCCAAAAGAATTGGGGTAACTTCTCCATCTACCATTCTATCCTTCTAAAACGTCCAACCCCCTACTACCCCTATTATCCAAAACATCATAAAGACAAAAATGATAAATCAAAAACTAAAAGAAAAAATTAGCACAACTAAATACAGAGTAATTAAATTCTAACCACAAGACTATGGCAAATGAACTTTATAAAGTAATAATGCTATTATAGAGATTTTTTTAAAAGTATTGCTATTTGGGAGGAATTGGTAAATATTTTGATATCATTAAAAATTTGCCAAAATTCATTACTTATTTTCCTAAATTCTTTTTAACGGTGGTAAATTTATAAATACCCTATGTTCTTAGATGAGTTATGGTACTCACTACTACGGACTATGGGAGTACTTCGTATCTTGGAAGAAAACTAGGAGTATGATAATTAATTAATCCATTCAATTAAAATAAAAAAACATTATTCTGCCCCCTTCCCAATATTGAAATTACCACATAAAAGGGCCAAAAAAAATCCCAGCAAAAAACGAACACAAATTTGTGGCTGAAACAGCTCGAAATATCCAGGTTTGTCATTCTCTCCCCAAATTCTTAAATCTTTTTTGTTTTTTTGCATTTTTATTCTTTAATTTTTCTGGGTTGCTGATATCACCAACCAGTAGTCCAGTAAACATCACTGTTTACTGATTTCCCCCCCTTTTTTCTTTTTCTTTTTTGGGTTTTTGGTTTTTTTGAAGTATGGTGATCTCTTCAAAATAGCAAAACTGAGTATCTGGGTTTGATTATTGGGTTGTTCTTCCTGTAAATGCAACTTTGGGAATCTTGGATTTCTCACATCTTTGCATGCATGGGGTGAGTCACTCTTCCTGCTTCCCTCAATCTTTGTTCTGCCCATTTGTTGAAAAAGTTTGGATCTTTTACTGTATTTTATTCCCAATTCAATACCCTCTTGGTTAATTTTCCCAATTCTTGTATGCGTTCTCAGTATACATAATCATCCATAGGATTCAATTGGGTAAATTGTATGAGTTGAATTGGGTAAATTGTATGAGTTGAATTGGGTAAATTGTATGAGTTGAATTGGGTAAATTGCAGGATTCAATTTGGTGGAGCTAATTGACAGTTTCATGATTTTAATCATTAATGTTTGGTGGTGTGGATGCCAATTAGTTTAGTTGGGTAAAGACCTTGGATTGGTACCCAAAACCTCGGATCGTATCTGGACTACATCAGTGTCCTTTGTAGCTCTACACCAAAAAAGAAATGGTGGTGATATTGGAAATTCTGTCTTTTTTTTTTACTTTCTTAGTAATGTTAGATTAGCTTTAGAGGCAACCTATTACCTATATCTTTTGACTTTAGAAACCTGTCTAAGTGTGCTCCCCGTATATAGTAAATTAGTAATGTCTAGGTTTTTTTTTTTTCAAGGTTTAGGTTACTTATGGAGGAAGTGTTAAGAGTTACAAGTTTTAAAAAGGTTTCTAAATGTAGTATTATTTAAGATTCTACAGCTCATAAATCATTCTTTCAACTGTGTTAAGCTATAGGCCTGTACCTGTGTGTCCTTTTATTAGTTTTTTTGTGGGTTTTATTAGTATTTTAAATGTAGTACTGAGTACTATTGAAGTTTGCTTGCTCTTTGGATTAGAATCTAGTGTTTCCTTGTTTTGTGAGGTAGCTTGTAATAGGTGATTGAGAGACATTAGGCTTTTTTCTTGTGAATGTGTTGTTTCTAGAATTCTTAAGATGCTTAATTCTATTATTTTTTCCCTCACTCTCTCCTTTGCATCATTTGCCTCTCGCTTTCTTTGTTCTTTGTACCTGTGGAGGCACAAGATATGAATTCAAGATGTTGTTTGATGATTGAAATTGACAATTGTGTAGAGAGAAAGCCTTGCTGTTCATTTTTGGGGCTTTCCTTTGCTTATTTTGGCGCTCTTGCTTGTTTGATGATCGAAAAAATTAAAAATGTATGCGGGATCCTTTTCAATGTGAGGGTTTTCATCTTTTCTCTTGAGTGTTTCATATTTTATCTTGTTGTGGCTGCATTTTAGAAGTCATTTAGCCATTTAGGTATTAGGCAGAAAATATGTGCAGGATAAGATTACAACTTGCTCTTTATTATGTTGGAAAGTGCTAAACTCTGCTTAACTACTGTGGTTTCTGATGTTTTCATAGCATATAGTGCTAGAACTCTAGAACAAACTTCGGTCTGAATAGTTCCATAAAAGGAAAGTGGGAAGGTATTTTGGGAATTTAAGATGCTTATTTGGGATGGAGATTTGGAGTGGCTTTTGACAATATAATTGAAGTGTGAGCACTGTGGTAGCTATTCTGATATAGCGCTCCTCCGAAACCTTTGATCTTATCTACACTTGTGCCTGAGTTAAATGTTTTTGGTACTGCTCATTTATCAGTTAGGTCAACTTATTGTGATCAACTGATTCCTTTATAGCTCAATTAGCCACCTGTCCTTTCCTCTATATTCGAATGTGGAGCTGAAATCCTCAATATCTTGTTCTGGTCATGGTTACTCCCCCTTCACTCCTCTACATCTTTGCCTTGTGATTTGATCATTTTGTGCTCTAAATTTTGTTGCTAAGCCGCCTCTTCAATTTGTCCAATAATTTCCCCCTTTGACCCTTCCTTCACTCCCACAGTCCCACGTCTACATTGTTTCTAATTCTTTTTTTTTCCGGAATGACTATCAAAGACCTCATGCCAAAATTAGTCTAATGTGAAAGGTTTCTATAAAATAAAAATTCCACCTTTGAGGCATTGAGATGACTAGGAGGTAAAACGTTGACAATATTTTGTGTGGTTGATTGCTGTATGGGGAAGTAGACAGAGGACACGGAAATAGACAGAACGGGGAAGTACCTCAGAGAGATTTGGTTGCTCTTTTATTTAGGTAATTACTGTTTTGACTTGTTGAAAAAGCTGTCATTGAGCAAATAGGTGTAGACGTTTCACAAACGCATGACTCGTGGTGGTTAATGTTACTTGACGTTGATGACTGAATCTTGTCTCTACAAGAATCTGATTAATTCTTATGCTGTGTCTAACTTGTGTCCAAGTATTGTCGTTTCTGCTTTGATATTGGGTGCTAATAAGCGGCCTGGTCACACTGTAACGAACAGGTAATAACCTTTTGTGTCATTTGGGGTCTTTCAATATTAAGAAATTTCATCTCGAGTTGATTTCCTACAATATCTTGTAGTGCCAAAGGCGAATTCTGTTTGAGTATCATAAAACGTGGTTTAACTTTCTGTTGAATGCATAAGACTTGTGTATCTGTTTGCTTGCATAATTCATTTTTTTCAAAAATAGAACATCATTGTCATCCCAGCATATTTGAACTATCCATAGTAGGTATCGTTTTGCATGTGTTGAATTGATTAGGATATTCTTCCCCTCTGTTTTCAGATGTACATAGGTTGCAACATATAAATAGGGTGCAGACCCTTGGTATATTTTATCTGCCCATTGTGCTGGTTGGCGATTTTTTTATTAAGAGCTAGCGTAATTTAAATAGTCCAAATATTTTTCTACTGATGGATAGCTGGATGATTTTCTGAAGGATTTGTTTATAGTTCATGCAATAAGATATTATGGGTTTATATATGTTTGTAAAATATGACTTGGGACAGCCTCTCAGCACCGATGGATCTAAAACTTAGAGATGCCATTCTAAACCTACTCTAACACTTGGAGCTAATGTCTACATTAGTATATGTGACAAATAACCATTTTTGCTGTACGTACTGTAGTACGTTGTGTCTGCCAATTCTAATAAGCTCAAAGAGGTAGCTTGTGCTAAGAGCTTTGAGTGGCTTTGCATGACATTTGAGTCGATTTGATCAATTGCCCAATCAGTTTAAAACGATGCCAGCTTCTTGAGTTTGTAGCCAGTTTCATACAATTTTTACCAAATTGACTCACACTTATTGAGTGGTTAGCCTCACTTCAGGTTTTCCTAGTTTTTCTATTATGGGCCATGATTGAAGCGGCCTAGTTCTTTTGATAATGATTAATAACCATAATTTTGAGGAGTTACCTTACTATTTTGACAACTAGCCATTTCCTGTATGTGGTAATGATAAACCTCTAGGACTCGTGGTTCACATCCCTTGCCTTTGCTTTTGCATAATATTTCCCTCCCATGTGGCAAGCTTGGAAACATGATCAATAATTACATGCCTTGCTTCGGATTTCCAATACTCATATTTTACTTCAGTAATATATGGAAGTGTTCTTCGGTATTTTCCTAGAGTCGGATATTGGTATTTCATGACAATTTATCAATATGTGCTAATATAATAAAACCCCACCTCCGTGCAAATTTCCTTTTTCTGTGCTTAGTGATTTTCCATTCCCATAAGCATTAGATAAATTTAACGTGAATGATTGAAGCTTGCCATTTATGATGTGCAGAAATTAACATTTGTTTTCAAGCTCCAAATTTGGTAAATTGTTTATGGATCATAGGCTTAAAGTTGTTTTATTGATGTAATTTGCATGACAATTCTCGTTATTCAAAGTTGAATGTTGAGAGTGTGGTACTAATCATTTTTCGAATGCCTGATTTTGCAACAGAGCAGAGGTTGTCTTGGATGCTGTACCAGGCCTCAACTAATTACCGCTGTGGATGAGCCATCAAAAGGATTGAAAATACAAGGCCGAACAGTAAAAAAGTCAAGCCGTCGGAAAGAAACTTGGAGCAGTGGCACATATGAAATGGACAATAGTGCAATTCAGTCACAGAGAAGCGTTTCATCTATGAGCACTTCTAATCAGAACGTTGATCCCCATGGTGGTAGTGGAAGCACAAGCAATCCTTCTGAATTCGTAAATAATGGCAAGTTTCCTTTCTCTTTATTTCCAAACCAACTCCCAAGCCTACTTTCCAATATGATTTTTAAGTTCTGCCTTCCCATCTCTCGTGCCCAAAAGAATTGGATGATATATTAATACTATACAACATCAGAAGTGGTTTTACTGATTCTTGGCGATATCTATTTATTGTTCATTCAGTTAATTAGGGTACTCAAAGACCATAGTTGGTGTTTGTGTACATTATTCTGATTACAGTTGTTTATGACTGTCGTAGTATTAATGAGATGGGATTTTCTCTTCACTTATGTGATTATGCATAGAATTCTAATCATGTGAATATTGTACTTCAAAATTAATTAACATTGCAAGTTCTGTTCAGTATCCGAGAAGTTTACATTAACTTATAGCTGGAAAATTTATTGGACGCAGGCCTCCTTCTCTGGAACCAACTAAGGCAGCAGTGGGTTGGCGATAGAAAGTCTCGAAACCAGCCAAAAATGCGTGAACCCAAGTTAAAGTAAGAGAAATTAGTATGTTAAAAGTAGCATAACGTATATTATCTATAAACTACAGTTTTTATGCTTGTATCTTTTTGCCTTTTCATTTTGAGTCTTGCTCTTTTGCTGCTATTGATGGGTTAGCTAACAATTATGTGGTTTCCTTGTGAGGGGCAGGCCGGTCCTGACATTTTATGGGCCCTAGGCGAAACAAGAAGAAAAGACCCCTTCTTTAAAAAATTCTACTATTAAGAATTTGCTAGAATTCATTGCTACCAAAGTGAATTTCGTTAAATTTTAATTTTTTTTACAATAAACATATTCCATACTATCTATAATTATGTTAATCAACCAAATAATAGGAATAGGAATTAAGATTCCCTTCAAAGAAAATAAATAAAGAAGTACGAAGTACTAATTACTCCGTACAAAAAAAAAAGGTATGCTAAATATTTATACTTCGTATTTTACTTCTACAATCAATTTAATCTTATACTCCCTCTGTATTTATTTAAGGGATACACTTGTCTTTTCCGGCCGTATTTATTTAAGAGATACACTTGCCATTTTTAGTAACTTATCAATCCTACCATCTAATTAAATAATCTATCTACACCCCACCCCCACCCCCTAAAATGACATGGTCCCCATTTGTTTTACTTATTAAATTATCTACCCAACCCCACTTGTTTTATTACTTTATTTCATTCAATTCTTTTTCTTAAAACCCGTGTCCGGCCAAGTGTATCCCTTAAATAAATACGGAGGGAGTACTATTTGAGTCTCTTTTATTAACACGGTCCTATTAAGGTTGAATAAACAACTAATTAATCACAATATTTTATTCAAAACAAATATTTACTACTAGTATATATTTTGATATTTTTGTTATTTTTATAATATTGAAAACGACTCACTGGAAAAAAAATATATAGATCAATAGAAGATATCCAAATAAAAAAATGGGACAGACTTATCTTCTAGATAAGAAACCCAAACAAATTTCCATGAAAAGAAAAAAATACAAAGAAATAAAAAACGAGACACATTTATCTTCTTGGTAAGAGACAAAGAAATTTCGATTTAAAATAACACAGAGAAATAAAAAGCTAAAAAAATAAAAAGAAATTTCCATTTTAAAAAAACACAAAGAAAGTAAAAGCTTTTTAAAATTCTGCAATTGAAGCGCTCGAACCCACGATGCAAGCATGCATCTTTGTAGCAACAACCACTACGCCACGCAACCGTATCAATTACAAATGCGCGTTTTTGTTATATGTACAGAACTATAGTGGTTCAGTTAGAAAATTGGGCCCCCTTTCGGCCTTCTAGGCGGGCGCACTCCTCGCCTATGCCTAGGGCCGGGCCTGAGGGGTAATTACTAATTACTTATGAACAATTATGTGGTTTCCTTGTGAGGGGTAATTACTAATTACTTATGAACAATTATGTAGGTTCTTGTAAAGGGTGGTAAAGATGAATTATTTTAGGAATCATTTGTCAAAGCGTGAAATATTATAGGTTTTGCTTTTAGTTTAAGAACCAAAGTTGGATGTGTTATGAATGAAGGACCCTTTTGGGCTTGAATGTTGATTTGTATGACAATTTGATGTTGGAATAATGAGAAGAAATTAAAACACACACAAAGATTTAAGGTGGTTCACTCTTCAATGAACTACATCTACCATGGAGGAGGGATTGGAGTTTGTATTACTCTTCAATGGAGAAAGGATTACAAAGAGGAATTTTCAAAATTGAAGAAGAGAGAATTCTATGTATGCTTAGATCTAGGGTTTCAACCTCACTTGTGGTTCTCTCTTTTTATTCTGAAAATCTCATTACATTTGGTATTTATAGTGTTAGACATCAAAATAATCGAAGAGACAAGAAAAGGCCACGTCGATTGAAGTTTGCGGAGAAGAAAACAGTTCACCCGCAGGGTTCGATCGAACCTATAACAGGTTTGGCCGAACCAAGGTCAGGTTTCGCCGAACCAATCCAATGTTCGGCCGAACCTCTAGAATCTCCAAGCTACTGATTCTTTTCTTGTTCGGTCGAACCATCAAAGGGTTCGGGAGAACTTCCAACAGGTTTGGCCGAACCTCAAACAGGTTCAGCCGAACCTCCAAAATCTCCAAGCTATTGACTCTTTTCAGGTTCGGTTGAACCATCAAAGGGTTCGACCGAACTTCCAGTAGGTTCGGCCGAACCTCCCCTGCTTCATGACAGCTTCTCGTAAAGTAGTCATAACTCCCTCATTTCTCATCCAAAATGAGCTTATTTCCATGCGTTGGAAAGCTATTGAACCAAGCTTTCACCTCCAACTTGAATCAACTCAATCTAATGAGTAGATCATGAGATATGTCCATTTGAACTCAGTTCTTCCACTATAACAACCTAACATCCTTCAAGGAGGATTTGAGGCACGCATAACAGGATGGTTAGATATAAAGAAATTCGGGTTTGGGCCTTTGGGGGCACACTTGGTAGGATTTCCTGGTGAAAGGTAGGAGTTGGCTTATTCTGTAGATATTTTGTAGAAAGAACTGAAGAACCTGTTGTCTGTTGAAGTAGAAGAAGTCTGGCAAACTTCTTGCTTTGATTGTTAACAGAGTCTTCCATGTTTTAGGCTTTAATTCCTTTCACTTGTCAGATGTAGGGCTTTCTAGCTTCAACCCTGAAGGGTGTCTTCCGTGTATCTTAAATAGTTGGCTTATGCACTTGGGTTAATTTGGTTCTTGTTGATAATTTGGTTATTCGTTGAAAAAAAGGTCATCGAATATTAGCTCTAATCTTGTTTGATTTTGTGCTCTCTTGCCCTATACCCCGGGTTATTTTACTGTTTCTCCTTCGTAATTGAGCAAAATGCTGTTATGTGCAGTTGGAATGCCACGTATGAGACTCTACTTGGGACAAATAAGCCATTTCCTCAACAAATTCCTCTGCCTGTGAGTATTTACTGAACATAAAAACGTCGTTTTCTTCTATTTTTCCTTGTAACTTAAACTAGTTCTCCATCTGTTACAAAATTAACACCTCGTCACATTTCTAGTTTATGCCAAAAAAATCTACGTTGGTACGGTGGACATATTAAAATTTGACGGTGAAGGAAGAAGTTATGGTATTTTAGTTAAAGTTCCTTAAAATACGAGATAAAATCTAATGTACCCCATAATAAGGAACATAGTAAGTACCGAAGTATTCCGTTGTAGTTTAGATTGTTGTTCAACGTTTGTTTATTACGAAGTATCTGTGTTTGCAGGAAATGGTTGATTTTCTTGTTGATGTCTGGGAACAAGAAGGCTTGTATGATTGAACATTACCAAAATCTTGAAAATTGATGAGTCTTCCGCTTAGCATCTCCGCGTGTTATGTTGTAAAGGTTTGGTGCCGAAAGTTGATTAGTAGCAAAGCTTTATTCTGATCACCTCTAGTCGGCCCTCTAGACCACAAATAATTCTCAACACTCTTCTGTTTTCCTTCTTCAACTCAGAAAACTTTCAAACTTTTCAAAAAAAAGAAAAAATTACCTTCAATTCTTAATCTCCTGGGTAATGGATATCTGCATGATTAGTGGGTAATGGGTATCTTTGACTTGAGATTATTGAATTAGCGTAATTGATGGAAGTTTGCAATCATACCGAAACATGTTCTGCGTAACAGAAAATTTCATTGTAATGTTTTGTTAACAGAAAATTAATTTTATTAATGGTTTCGTTCCTATTATTTTCGTGTTTATACAAAGATGTATAGTTGTTCTACCCTGCCCCTGATTGTAATTTACTTAAGCATTCATTAATGATGATGGATTACACTTGTTCCTCCTGGTAATACCCATTTTTATCTCAAATAAAGGTTGATTTTACTACCACACTTGTACCGGCAGGATGTTCGATCACTTTACCATTATACATCCGAATGTACCATGCGACTTCTGTTGTCGTATGTCCACACTCATTTTTACCCATTTTGGGGCTCTTCTAAGTGAGTAATATGAGGTAAAAAGAAATTTTAGGAGATAAAATGTTGGGTGTGTCACTGTGTTGGTGTTGGACCAATTTTTTCGGAGAGGCGGTGGTGGTCCAAATTTTATGCTTGGTGGAGAAAATGTCACTAAAATGGTAAACTTAATTGTGGATTGGTATCCAAGACTAGGACCTTTGGCTTCCCATAGTTCCCAATATTACCAAATTCATTATTCATATAAAGGTTGCTAACTTACAACCCACCTATATACAACAAAAGGATTTAGAATTACTCCCTCCGTATTTTAAAAAGAGATACACTTTGACTGATACATACTTTTTTTTTTTTTGGAAAAGTGGTAATGCATTATATTGATAATTTATCAATCATGTATTTCATAATTCAACGTTACTAACTTCTAAAGCTTTAATTGTATATTTGCTAGTAGTGTTCTATAATATTATATTTCCATTTTACGAGTTATTTCAGTCAATATAATGGTCGTGGTTAGAGTGTTAGACCTGTCAAAAATCGATCCGATCCGAAAACCGACCTGAACCCGACCCGAAAATACTGGGTCCTGAATAAGATTTTGTGACCCGTAACTCGATTTTATCCGAACCCAAGCAACCCGAAAAGTAGTGGGTCAAAACCCGACCGAACCCGTTTTGGACCCGACCGATTGAAAATCGTTGTATTTATAGTAATAAATGCGATTATGAGAAAATTTAAGCATAATAAACACGTTGTTTTTACTATTATTGTGTGTAATATGATTTTAGTTTGAACTATACGTCATTTTATGGTTGAATTTGACTAAATAAAAACTTTGGATAAATTTTAATTTGTGCCCTTATATTGTATATTTAAAATATAATGCGTGTTTTAAAATCTCTCAACCCGTTGGGTCGATCCGAACCCGAAAGTTCTGGGTCTTGAATAAGCATTTGTAAACCCAAACCCGAAAATAATTTTTTTTACAACCCGACCGACCCGTTTGACTGGTCGTAGTCGTGGTAGATATAGTAAAGGTGGAGATTAATGGTAAGATTACATGTTGGAGCTGGAGTTAACAGAGAATGGTTGATATTTGACACCACTTTTAAAATTGAAGTACTCCGCATTTAGAACAAGTGGGTGATCTACAGTCGTATACCACTGAATTTGGTTCCAGTTCATGTATTATGGAACTTTTATGATTGATTCATGATCATGGCCAACTGTAAGAATTATGATTCATCCATGTTGCCAATTTGTCACCATAACCATACATAAGTTAATAAGCATAACAAATCACCTCTAGTATACGTTGATCTCACTTAAATTAGAGTTGTCAGTCTCTTGTATAATATGGCAAACCAAATCCGATACGACACGAACACGAAATTACTCAAAGAAAACACAGAACAAAAATTATTTATAAAGTGCATGTAACTATATGTAATTATCTTACATGACAAAAATTTAGGAACAAACACGGAACGATTATACAAACACGACGTGTTTGTTGGGCCAGTAAATAGTAGAAAAAACAGAAGCAGCTCATAAAGTGCATGCAGTTATGTTATGTATCAATGTATGACCTTGTACAAAGTAGAGCATGTCCATGTCTCCGTTGTTGTAATGAATACTCCTTTAGTCCATTTTTATGTGTCGGTTTAGTCCTTCTCTAAAAGATTATCCGCATAATAAAAATGATATGAGAACCATAACAGTACTCTCATTCATAAAATACATTTAGCCACAAGATTTTTTTTCTCTTCTTAATTAAATTCAACGCAGTTCTAAATAAAATATTCCATTATTTATACATGGGGTAAACAATAAGAAACGGTTGAGTAATTAAGACATTAAATTGATTGACTCCGGGTGGGAGCAGGTTGTTCCCTTGCGTTGGTGGAGCCGTGGATGTGTTCAAAGCTTCGGCCCACAGGCACAAGTCACAACCCACTCATATGCAGTTTTAATGTCAAAAACACAATATTCTCGACATTGAGTAAAAGCCTCCATTTCTTTTGTGTGAACCAGGATTAATTTCCATCTCAACTTGCACCAATTATTATTTGGAGGATATACGTGGCTCTGAGCTCACCACAATTCATTTGTGTTTCTTTATTTATTTATTTATTTACTAGATTTTAGCCCGTGCGATGCACAGATTGTATAAATTATTAAATTAAAATAATTATATATTAAATTAGATTATTTTTATTTTGGATTGAATTTCATTTTAGATTTATTTTTTAATTATTAATTAGAGTGTTTGATTTTGGATGAAATTGTATATCTGTAATATTAATAATTAATTAAAATTCAAAAATAATTTTAAAATCTTATTTTTCATTGGCCGAAACCATTAGTTTTCCTACGTAGCGCTCTAATATTGGATTGATGTTTGATTTTTGGTTGAATTTTATTTTAGATTAGTGTTTGATTTTGGATTAATTTTATTTTAGATTTATTTTTTAACTAGATGTGAAGCCCGTGCGATGCACGGGTTAGCATATACTTCAAACAATGTATATTTATGGCTTAAAGGTTTAATTTGGCTGATGATTTTTTTTATTGAATAAAGATTACGACAATATTTAGATGAAATTTTAAAATGATAAATTCTAACTTTGCATTGTTTTTACGTTATATTTTCAAAGTTTATCTTTATCAAATTCATTTTTACCATTAGTAACCCTGCATCGAATTCAAATCTCGTACCTTTTAGAAAGATAAATAATATTTAAATGAAAATTAATAATATCTAATAATTTTAAAAAGATAAATAAAAATACAGAGAATGCATAACCACTTTCAAAGGAAATATGTAGCACGAACTTCGGCCAACTCAACATGAAAAACAATTCTATGTTATTTGAAAAATTGCAACAATTGTTTTCCGTCTTGTTGATTATTAATTAATTATTTTTTTCTAAAAAAATAAAAACAAAATTTTCCACTTTATGTAGACTTGTTATGTCCTTGTCTTTCAATATGGTGATCGTATGAAGAAACAATAAATACTCAATACATGCAATGTGATCATCAACCAAATATAGACATGTAGTGGTATTACATATGATGTACATTTAGTTTCCCAATTTATGCATGCACCCTGCACATCTCACTTGTTGGTTATTAAGCATATATACAGGTGCTTGCAGGGTACTTCAGACTACGCTCTATGGCTTCGCCCCACCCCAAACATGTCAATCATGATTGCCTACTCAGATGCAGATTGAGCAGAATGTCCTGATAGTTGTCGTTCCACCACTTGCTATGCAATTTTTCTTGGTGGCAACCTTATTTCCTATCGCTCGAAGAAGCAACACACTGTCTCCAAATCTTCAACTGAAGCAGAGTACCGCGTTGTTGCATACACGGTACAAGATACACTCTGGATACATTCCTTGTTAGATGAGTTGGGAATCGTCATCCGCGCACCAGTGAAGCTCTGTTGTGATGTTTCTGCGTCCTATCTTGTGGTGAATCCGGTTCAGCATGATCGTAACAAATATATTAAGATAGATTATCATTTCATTCGGGAGTGTGTTGCTCATGGTGATTTAGTTGTACGTTATGTCCCTACATAGTCACAAATCGCTGGCATTTTCAATCCCAAAGCTACAACAAATCGAAAGACTCCCTCGTTGAAGGTTGCATCAAACAACGATATGAAAGAGGCTAACTGTGATGGCTTTATCTTTTTTCGGGGGGGGGGGGGGGGGAGAGGGGGGGAATATTTATTTTGTTAGTTTGAAACTGGTCGGCTATCAGCACCTATGAAGCATCCTAATGTCATCTACATCGGTCATCGGTCATCGGTACATGAACACTAGTTATAATTAGCCGAGGTTTGATTAATCAAGCTATTTACCCAACTAGAAGTATGAGCTTTTCCCATTTTTTTAATTTCTTTTGTAGAATTATTGTAAGTAACTTTTTTGTTTAAATGTGGTGGGGACGTGGGGCTAACATCCCATAAAAACTGAGCTCAAAAGCCCGATTTGGGGACTTGGTTGATTTGTAGAACTCCATGCTAACAATCAGGAATGTCAATTCTCAATCTAAACCGTTGAATTTGTTAGGTTAGTCCGACCGTTAAGAATTTAAACTATTAAAAATCCGCAACTTGACCTGATCCGATTATATTCAACTCAAACCCGAACCAATTCGGAAATATTAACTCGATTATGACCCGAAACCCATTAACAAACTGTTCAGCAATAATTTGAATCGTTTCTACCCGAACCGATTGGATCTGAAACCCGATAATGACCCGATCTGTTTCAACCCGAGAAAAACCCGTTTATTCCAGACCGTTTACAACCCAAACTGTTTCTACCCATTTAACCTGAACCATTTACAACTCGTAACCCGTTTAATCCAAACCGTTTATAACCCGTCTAACCCCGAACTATTTACAACAAGTTTTATTTGATCCAAGTTAAAAGTCGTACTATATAGAACATTTTTATTAATTAATGTCAAGATAGGAAAGATATAATCGACTTAATTCATTAATTAACCATTAAACTTATTTGTCTCGTTTTGTTATTGAACATGTTTGTCTCGTTGTTATTTAAACCAATATGAATATATGATAGACTTGCATTTAGAAATTTAGAAATTTATTAGATATTGGTTATCATTATCGATTATAAATTACTACGTTATTAGTTATTGATTCATCAATAAATATTTCATTAATACAAAGTGGTAAATTTTATTAGTGATTAGTTTATCTTTATCGATTATTAAACTAAGTCATATACAATATACACACTACGTCACTAACTCTACTGGTCTTAAATTATTAACACGTACTTTTAAAAGTTGTTATCTCCTTTGTCCCCTAATTAAGGCATCGAAATAATTTATAAACGTATTGTAAATTGTGATTTTAGTAATAATACGATGTTGTTTATGATTTGGAATCGAATTAATCTGACACGAAGTGTAACCCGCTACGCATTCCATCCCGTTGCTGATTTATCCACAGGTATGAACCCTGACCGATAAGAACCGAAATGATAAGAATCCGGACCAATAAGAACCAAAACCTAATGTAACCAGGGTAAACCTATTTAACCCGACCCATTTCAGAATGTTATCAGATGAATGCGACCCGATATGATCGATTTGAATCCGTTACAACCCGGCTGAACCCGTTTACAACCTGTCGTGTTCCAACATGACCCGACCCGATTATAACCCAACCCGAACTGGCCCGAATATAACCCGATCCGATCTGACCCGACTAGACTATAAACCACCCGATATGAGTCTGGCCCAATATGAGCTGAACCTGTTACAACATGACTAAACCCGCTTACAACCGACCCAACGTACCTATCCCGACCAAAATATACCCCAGACTCGATATGAACCTGCACCGATATTAACCCGACCCGATATAACTCATATCTACCAACCCGAATCGAACAGACCCGTTATTTTTTCAATCCGACCCGATCCAACCTGATCGATAGCCAAATGAACTTGATTAACCCAAACAGATGAACTCAAACCAAACTCAATTTGTTTGTTTGAATTACATGTTTGGGATATTGGACATGAGGGTTTAATTAAATAATAGGTACATGTAATATTTAAATTAATTAGATTTGATATTCTAAACTTATTATTTGACATTTTTTATATATAAAAATATTTTCCCCAAAAAGCTTATGTATAAATAAAAAATCTTGAATATACTCATTTAATCATCTAATATGCAATTTTCTTACTACTTCGTACTATATATTAATATACGGAGTATATTATACGCTTAATATGCTAATCTGAAAAAAGTATTTGATACTTAATATGCTTTTTTTACAGGAAAAATAATATCATTAATAATTAGCCATACGACATCTACAATGATAAAATAGATCTGCATATACATAGAAAATTATATCATTATACTAAAACGGACACTATGTGCGTGTTCAGAGGTAGCGTTTGAGGTAGCATGTAACGTATTAACCTAGTCAATACGCTACTTATAAAATTTGTAAGTGTTTGACAAGGTAACAATCTAGGGCCCTGTTCGGAAAAAGTAGCGGTAGAGGGTAGCGGGTAGCAGTTGAGTAGCGGGTAGCGGTTGGAGTAGCGGGTAATGGTAGCTATCAAAGTAGCGGGTAACTAATATGAGTGTTCGGTAAAAGTAGCGGTTAATATTATAAAATAAAATAAATGCTGAAATATTATTTAAAACTTTAACATAAATTTGTCAAACGCTACCCGCTACCTTAAACGCTACTAATTTTAACGTTTGATAAAAGCTACTCTACGCTAACCGCTACCTAAACCGCTACCTCGCCAAACACTTACAAATTTTACAAGTAGCATCTTGACCGTAGCGTCTTGACTCGGTCATGTTATTTTTCGGACCAATATAATTGAGCCACAATAATATTACGGAGTCGACTATAATATTTTGGTGGACGGTTCGTGGCACCAAATGTGCACTTTATTTTCTTCTTTTGATTAGCAATACTCAAGTCACAGTTAATAATATTTGAAACCTGAGCTGTTTGATTAAAGGGGTAAGCCAACCTAAGCATGATTTAGCAACTTGCATATTTTGCCAGCTTTGGCATGTGGAAATTGCTAGATTCAGATTTTATAGGACAGAGAATGTACTTGCTAATCAATGTTCCTTTTTTTTATTTTTTCCTTCGTTTATTATTTAAATAATTGGTTGAGCAAGTTGAGTAGGAGTACTTTATGGAGTACTCCGTACATGAAAGGGGCCAGAATAACTTCGAATGATTAAAAAAAACTTAATTAGTAATCAATATTTACTTCTTTTTTTTTTTTTTTTAAGAAACGGAAATAAACATTAACTTTTCGGAGAAAAATATAGAATAAGCTACTAACTTTAACTTTAACTTGTACTCCGTACAAATTAGTTATGAACTTTTTTTTACTTTAAAGTTGATTTTTTTTTTGTTTTCTTTAAATTTTGGACATATTTGATAATGAAAAAACATATTTTGAACTACCCAATACTAGGTCACAAGTACTAACTTCACTGACAAACTACAACTCTACAAGCGGGATAATATAATGGTTTTACTTTTTAGTACATGTATATATTTTAGCAAATGAGATTTGGGATGTCAAACCTTTAAAAAAAAACAAAAAAAACATATACTTATAGAAAAATACTAATTTCAACTTGTTAGCCATTTTTTTTATAAAAGCGGCTGGGCTTTTAGAGGGGGTCATGGCCTAGTTTGAATACTTTATAGCCTCGCCATTGTACATAAGTGTTACTCTTGATAGTTGATATGTTTGATGTCTGCTTAATGCTTATGGTTCCTATGTACGAAGTATGGTAATATGCAATGAATTATCATCGCATACATTTAAATCTTAATAAAAATGCATATTGGAACTTGAATGAGCTGGAAATTCCACGTAATTTTATTATAAATATATTATTTTAGTAAAAATAATGAAAAAGATTCAGGTGAAAGAAAGTTCGCAGGTTGAGTAGAAAAACAATACCTAGGCAGCTAGGCAGCTAGGCTCTAGGAAAGACTCACCCAATATCCAAGCAAGAGAGACTGTGCACGTGGATCTCCAAATGGACGGCAAATTACTGGATTTTATTTTAAATAAATTTGATTAAATAATAATCAGTACTGTATATTAATTAATTAATTGAAAGCTGAAAAATTAAAACATGAGAAAGTTGCTAAATGAGTTGGACCAGGTTCATATTATAGTACGCCGTATAGCCTTAGCCGCGGTTACTTGGTCAAAGGTCTAAAGAGTAACGTTATACGGAGTACGTCCATCTAAATATGCAATGAATCTTCTTTTTCTTTTTTTTTTTTTGTCAAAAGTCAATATCAATTCTGGTCTTTTATGTTTTCATTATACGGAGCACTTCTTTCAAGGTTTCTAGATATTATTCCCTATGATATGGCTACTTTCAAAGAATTAAGGCTACTATCTTCTCTTTAAAGTCGAGTTAAGCTGATAAATGGGGTCTAACCTTTTGAACTTTTCACCGTTTATGACCTATACCTTTTTTTTTCACCGTTTGGAACGTTATTTTCCTTTTCCGGCCAAATTTAACTAGAGTACATTAAAAGGTTAGGTCCTTGGGTTAAAAGGTTAAAGTAAATCAAAAGTTTGAGGACTAACCTTTTCGTTTTTTCACCTTTTAGGACCTGAACTTCTTTTTTTCACCTTTTGAGACCTCATTCAAGTTTTCATGTAATTTCAATTCAATTATTAAAGTTTCTAATCATTAACATATAATAAGTTCAAATTGAAATGATATGTATCTTAATTCATAAATTTAGCTCATATATAAATTGATTTGGGTATCAAATAATCTAATGAATAAAGAAGCAAATAATTATTTACAACCTGAGCATATTTTAAATAATTATTTACGGGGATGGTGGAACTAAAAATACACTACGGAATTTTCCGCCCCGGGACCCAAGTTGTTAGGAAGATCCGCCATTGATGGTATATCCTCACAATTATTTGTGGTCTGTTTGAAGAATATTAATAATGTCTACACAAAAACGTAAAAATAATAAAAATAGGTTAATTTTAAACGAATCTGATTTTGATCACAAGTTAATATATCATACTATTTCTTGATTGTTTTATGACAGTAAAGACAATTGGATTATTGATGCTCATATTTGATGAGGTACTTAAATGATTTATGCTTAACTCGATCAAAATTAATCAGCAATTTCCGAATTAAAATTGTTGACCTCAAATTTTCTATAAACATATTCAAATCAGTTGTTATTGGATTACGTAAATTAAGTTTCAACTATTAAAGGTCTTATGAATGAGTAAATATTATCTATGATGTTTGGAGAAGAGTACTATGTAGTTTTAATTATATGATGGGGTTTGGGAAAGATGAATTATTATTATTATTATTATTATTGTTAAACATATTAATAACAATTATTACATAATAATTAATAAAAATAAAAATATTAATAACTATTATTATAATTATTAATTTGAGCGATAACTTTTTTTTTTTTGCATTTCCTGATTTTTTTTTGTAGTAAATAAGTTGGTATACAAAATATGGATATGAGGTCCCAAAAGGTGAAAAAAAAATATTCGGGTCCTAAACGGTGAAAAAATCAAAAAGTTGGACCCTAACCTTTGTCTTAATTTATTGTTTGAGTGATAGTATGGTTAACGGTGAGTTAAACTATGGTTAACTGGCCAGAAAATGAACATGAGTCCCCAAAAGGTGAAAAAAAAAAGTTGAGGTCCTAAAGGGTGAAAAAACCAAAAGGTTGGACCCTAACCTTTATCTTAACTCCTTTAAAGTCCATGCATCATGCATTCATGTATGTTATGTTCATTGTTCAGCTTCAATAAATCATCTTGCATGGAAATCCGATGGTTAAATTTTAAATTTTTATGACCTAGACTTGAATCCATGTTAATCGGAAATCAATTAATTAATAAACTTTCGATTTTTCGCCCTAAAATTATGAAATTAATATGATTTATTAATTTGTCATTAATTTTGAAAATAAAATTTTTAATTTTTATGCGATTCGCTCATATAACTTGCACGCACAAAGCAATGGACGCTACGTGTTACCCTTAAGGGGTGTTGTATAGTGCGGGCATGCGACGACGAGCAAGGGAGCTCGTCGCCCATGCGGTACGAATGCAATGAGCAAGGCTATGGTGCACGAGCACAAGGCAGCAGCCGTGCCTTGTGTCTTGTGCTGTGTGCGATGGGCGAGTGGGCAAGGGCGAGAGCAAGGCAGCGAGCAGTCGCATGCAACGCGCACTGCCTCGCGCAGCGATCGAAGCCTCGCGCGCAGCGAGCGCTGCCTCGCGTGCGACGAGCGCTACGACTGCATCGAAGCCTCGCGCGCAGCGAGCGCTGGCTCGCGTGCGACGAGCGCTGGCACGCGCCCAGCGATGGTGAGCAGCGAGCGTGCTTCGACGATGCCTTGCGATGGTGAGCAGCAGCAGATGCGACGCAGCACATAGGCTGCGCGCACATGGCCAGCGATGGCTGCGTGCGTGTGGCCTATGGCTGTGCGTTGCGTGGTGATGTTGCGTGCCTTGAGTTACGATTAGATCGTTTTAAAATTTTAATTTGAAATTTTCAGTTTACGTAATTTTAATTAATTTTAAAATTAATAATTTAAATTGTTTTCTTGGATTTTATTCTGAATATTATAATTATAATAAGTTTCATTTATTCTAATTATTTTACTAAAATTAAAATCATGAATTAATTTAAATACGACTGAAAATAAATTAAATAAGCGGATTCAATTATAAATTTATATGAGCTTTAAATTTTAATTAAATTTGTATGTTTCCGGTTAGACTAGAAATACATTTTTATGTTTAAAATTAGTAAAGCATATGAATTTATTGGTTTAAGTGGGAGCCCTTTTAGTCATAAACTCTTGATTAGGTCTACAAATCCTTAAGGTTAAAACAACTTGGTTAGAATTAATAAGGACTGAATAATTTGTAGATTATTGGTGCCCTTGATTAATTGCTGCAAATATTTATGTGATGCATAATGTGTTTTACTAACCAGCTATGTGGGCCATTCATGATAATGAATGGGTGAATGGTACATATTGTATATGTACTGTTTTGCAGGTTATGAAGTGACTAGTATGGCCCAAATAGGATAGAAAATATGGTCTGCGTACCATTAATTTGAATGTAATTGGTCTAAAGTACCAAAATTGTTTTTCAATTCAAATATGGTCTGCGTACCATCAAATAGTTGTAATTAGTTTAATTATAGCTTATCCTATTTGAAGAAAATGGTGCCTCCCACGGAGATTTTCGAGACGGACTTTGAAGTTGAAGCTTCAAGATGAAGTCGGGCCATACTAGATCACATTTATCTTATGCATGCTTTAAGTTATTTATTGCTTTAAATATGTCTTAATTATGCATGAGATTGTGGCTTGATTATGTTGCATGATTAAGGATTTTAGTTCACTTAAAATCTAACCAACAGAGTAAGAGCCTTAAGTTCCAAACTTAAAAATTGAGTTAAAAGGTGCCATGCCAAAATATACACTTGCTTGGATATCCTTTACATCAATCTAGTAATAGTTTTCGTTCAGCGAGGTGTTACTTATTGGTCCTAAAGGGGCAAGGTACACAAATAATTTTGAGTACATGTTAGTTTTGGTGAAACTCAACGATATAAGTAAGGAGTCCTTTTATGTCGTGGCAAAATCGATAGGTTTACCTAATAAGTTCTTAGACGTGCCTATCAACCAAGAATAGTTTCTAGACTATTAGCAAAAGGTTTTTGCTTACCTAAGATATTTTAGGATTGAGTCGACAAACTGTGCTTAATTCTTCAATGGATTTTAGGATCTTGGAATCATTTTATTCACACCTGCCGGAACACATAACTTGATTAAAATGCTTAATGAACATTGAATTATGCATGTATGCTAGAATTTAAGTTTATTGAGAGAAACTGTGAATGGTTATTTATTTGTTTATTCTTTTCAATTGTAGTTTTAATTATGGCAAACAACAATTCATTCAACATTCGATCAATTCTCGAAAAGGAGAAAGTTGAGCGGGAAAAACTTCCTTGACTGGCAAAGGAACTTGCAAATAGTTATTATGCAGGAAGAAAAGGAGTATGTCCTGGAAGAGGCGATGCCCGAAGCCGCAGGCGATGGGGTCACTCAGGCAGCCCTCAATCGTTGGATTGATGCCAACAAGGATGTGAAATGTCTAATGCTCGCCACCATGAGTGCAGATCTGCAGAAAACGTTCATCAACTCAGATGCTTTCACGATCATCAGTGAGCTAAAGAACATGTTCCAAGATCTGGCTCGAGTTGAAAGATTCGAGACTCATAGGAAAATTCTTGAGCCAAGCTTAAGAAAGGCGAGCCCGTAAGTCCACATGTTCTCAAAATGATTGGACTCATTGAGAATATGAGTCGGCTGGATCAACAATTCTCTCAGGAAATGGCTGTAGACAACATCCTTCATTCTCTTCATAACGGGTATGATCAGTTCAAACTGAACTACAGTATGAATAGTCTGGACAAAACGCTCATTGAGCTTCACGGTATGCTGAAGACCGCTGAAAAGACGCTCAAAAGTGATAAGCAAGATGTGTTTATGGCGCGTGGGGGCAAGTTCAAGAAATCTGGAAAGAAGAGGAATGCTAAGAAAGGTGGCAACAATGCCAGCCCAACTAAGCAAACTGGCGCCAAGTCTGAAAAGAGGAAGGTCAGTCAACCCACTTCTGAATCCGAATGCTTCTTCTGCAAGAAGAAGGGGCATTGGAAGAGAGATTGCTTGAAGCTAAAGGAAGATCAGAAGAACGGAACAGTCGTTCCATCTTCAGGTATTTTCGTTATAGACTGTATACTTGCTAATTCAACTTCTTGGGTATTAGATACAGGTTGTGGCTCACACTTATGTTCCAATCCACAGGGACTAAGAAGAAGTAGAAAGTTAAGCAAGGGTGAAGTCGACCTACGAGTGGGAAATGGAGCACGGATTGCTGCATTAGCTGTAGGAACTTATTATTTGTCGTTGCCCTCTAGGCTAGTTTTGGAACTGGAAGAGTGTTTCCATGTTCCAAGTCTTACTAAAAACATCATTTCAGTTTCTTGCTTAGATGCTAAGGGATTTTCCTTTTTAATAAAAGACAATAGTTGTTCGTTTTATTTTAAAGAGATGTTTTATGGATCTGCTAGATTAGTCAATGGACTTTATTTATTAGATCACGACAAACAAGTTTATAACATAAATACCAAAAAGGCCAAAAAGGATGATTCAGATCTCACCTATCTGTGGCATTGTCGATTAGGCCATATTAACTTGAAACGCTTAGAAAGACTTCAAAATGAAGGAATTCTAGAACCATTTGACTTAGAGGATTATGGTAAATGCGAATCATGTTTACTTGGCAAAATGACAAAGCAACCTTTCTCAAAAGTTGGAGAAAGAGCAACTGAACTATTGGGTTTAATCCATACAGATGTATGTGGACCAATGAGTACAAATGCTAGAGGTGGTTTCAGCTACTTTATCACTTTCACTGATGACTTCAGTAGATATGGTTATGTCTACCTAATGAAGCATAAGTCTGAATCCTTTTGACAAATTCAAGGAATTTCAGAGTGAAGTAGAGAATCAATTAGGCAAGAAGATTAAGGAACTGCGGTCTGATAGAGGCGGTGAATATCTGAGCTATGAATTTGATGACCATCTGAAAGAATGTGGAATTCTGTCAGAATTGACTCCTCCTGGAACACCACAATGGAATGGTGTGTCGGAACGGAGGAACAGAACCTTGCTAGACATGGTCAGGTCAATGATGGGTCAGGCCGAACTTCCAATAGAATTTTGGGGACATGCACTAAATACAGCTGCACTCACTATAAATAGAGCTCCGTCTAAAGCTGTCGAAAAGACTCCATATGAGTTATGGTTTGGAAAGCCTCCAAATGTGTCTTTTCTAAAGATTTGGGGATGTGAAGTATACGTCAAACGATTAATTTCAGACAAACTTCATCCAAAATCTGACAAATGTATCCTTGTGGGATATCCAAAGGAAACAAAGGGGTATTACTTCTACAATACATCTGAGAACAAGGTGTTTGTTGCTCGAGATGGTGTCTTTCTAGAGAAGAATCACATTTCCAAAATGACAAGTGGGAGAAAAGTAGACCTCGAAGAAATTCGAGTCGAACAACAAACTCTAGAGAATGCTCAAGATGACATTCAGGATGAAACTCAGAGATCTTTAGAAGAATCTGGTGAGAATCATGGTCAATCTAGAAATGTTACCCCGCGTAGATCGCAAAGATATAGATCTCAACCGGAAAGGTACTTAGGTATTTTGACGAACGAGAGCTATGACGTTCTATTACTTGAAAGTGATGAACCTGCGACTTACAAACAAGCTATGACGAGCCCTAGCTCCAAGCAATGGCAAGAAGCCATGCAATTTGAATTAGACTCCATGTCTGAAAACCAAGTATGGGATTTGGTCGATTTGCCAGATGGCTACCAAGCCATTGGAAGCAAATGGGTTTTCAAACTGAAAAAGGACAAGGATGGGAAACTTGAAGTTTTCAAAGCTAGATTGGTTGCAAAAGGTTACAGGCAAGTCCACGGTGTGGATTACGATGAAACCTTTTCACCAGTTGCAATGCTAAAGTCTATTCGGATAATGTTAGCAATCGCTGCATATTACGATTACGAAATATGGCAGATGGATGTCAAAACCGCTTTCTTAAACGGCGTTTTAACAGAAACTGTGTTCATGACACAGCCTGGAGGTTTTGAGGATCCAAAGAATGCTAAAAAGGTATGCAAGCTAAAGAAATCAATCTACGGATTGAAGCAGGCATCCAGGAGCTGGAATATACGTTTTGATGAAGCAGTCAGTGACTTTGGTTTCATCAAGAACGCAGACGAATCTTGTGTATACAAGAAGGTCAATGGGAGCAAAATTGCTTTCCTAGTATTATATGTCGACGACATATTACTTATCGGAAATGACATTCCTATGTTGAACTCTGTCAAGATTTGGCTTGGGAAATGTTTTTCGATGAAGGATCTAGGAGAAGCACAGTACATATTGGGCATCAAGATTTACAGAGATAGATCTAAAAAGATGATTGGACTTAGTCAAAGCACTTATATCAATAAGGTGCTTGATAGGTTCAAGATGGCAGACTCCAAGCGAGGCTACCTACCCATGTCTCATGGAATAACTCTAAGCAAGACTCAGTGCCCAAAAACACTTGATGAGCGTAGACGAATGAATGGGATTACATATGCATCATTGATTGGTTCAATAATGTATGCTATGATATGTACACGCCCGGATGTTGCGTACGCACTCAGTGCTACGAGCAGATACCAGTCATACCCAGGAGAGGCACATTGGACTGCTGCCAAGAATATTCTGAAGTACCTGAAAAGGCACAAAGATGACTTCATGGTCTATGGTGGAGATGATGAATTAATTGTTAAAGGCTATACGGACGCAAGTTTCCAAACCGACAAAGATGATTTCAGATCACAGTCTGGGTTTGTCTTCTGCCTCAACGGAGGTGCAGTAAGCTAGAAAAGTGCTAAGCAAAGCACCATTGCGGATTCTACAACTGAAGCGGAGTACATTGCTGCACATGAAGCAGCAAAGGAAGCTATATGGCTAAGGAAGTTCATAGGTGAACTAGGTGTAGTCCCCTCCATTAAAGGACCAATAGCCCTGTATTGTGATAACAACGGAGCTATTGCACAGGCAAAGGAGCCTAGACACCACCAAAGAGTCAAGCATGTACTTCGTAGATTTCACCTTTTACGAGAGTTCGTTGAAAGAAAAGAAGTCGAGATAAGCAAGATTGGAACTGATGACAACATATCAGATCCATTGACTAAACCTCTGCCGCAGGCAAAGCACAACTCGCACAATGCAGCCATGGGAATCAAGCATATTGGAGAATGGCTTTGATGTCCTTATTTAATGTTTTAAAGTTTTAGAGTTTAAATCTTTGTAAAACATTATTGGTTAATCATTCACAATAAATGAATAGAATTCATTTTTCCATTTAATTTGTGGTTTATTAAATGATGAGTCCCTTCAATTTGGCGATATATTCAAGATAGACTGTCAGGACCAGTCCTGTGACTAAGAAATGTCTATCAAGTGAACTTGAATGTCAAAAGTTGAAAATGGTCCCTGGTCGGAGTTTTCTATAAAATTGGACGCATAGAAAACGTTAGACGACTAGAATGCAAGATGACTAGTAGTTCTGTTTCTTGAACTATGTGGACATGGCAATGTCATAATCATTTGCATAGATACTTACTTTGGGAAGACTAGTATCGGACAGACCTATGAAACTTTACTGTAAGAGATGAAAATCTGTCATAAGTAAATTTCATTAAAATTATTAGACACTAAATCCTCAATACCTGAGTGATTTGAGATTACTTGTTTGAGAACTGGTTGCTTTGATGTTGACCAACCGTCGCACCGTAAAAGGAGGCTATAAAGGCAACGCTCAGGTAATCACCTATCAAACGAAGTCTAATCTCAAGATCGCAAGATTGGGATTGTCCTCCCATAAACCGGGATGAGATGCTTAAAAGTTGTACAAGGCCACTCGGAGAGCTAGAAACTGTGAAATGCATGGCCGTGCTCGGATGAATCATAGGCTATGATTATCTGTTTATTTGATCAGTTGAACTTTGAAGCCGAGAAACACCTCTGGACATAATAAGGATGACAACTCTTACCATATGTTCAAGAGCAAGCATCGAGCGACAAAGGAATTAGGAAATGCACACTTGTCCCTAAGGACAAGTGGGAGACTGAAGGAAATAATGCCCTTGGTCCAAGTATGCATTCTAATAAATGCGGTTCAGTATTAATTAACAAGTTAATAATTCAGTGAGATCAAGTGAGCTGAATGCCTAGTTAGAGGCCGCTTCAGTTCAAGTGGAATTAATGATATTAATCCACAGCTTACTCTTGACTGAACCCGTAGGGTCACACAAATAGTACGTAAACGGATCAAGTATTTAATGGCATTAAATACTCTATCTATGGATATTCGGAATCGACGGATCTTGGTTTCAGTGGGAGCTGAGATCGTCACAAGCAAGAAATGAATACTCCGGAAACGATGATATTGCCGGAAACGAAAATATGGATCGTATCGGAAATATAAATATTATCCAAGTCGTAGATGTTGCCGGAAACGGAAACATGGTACGTATCGGAAAATATTATCGGAAATGGAAATATTGTCGGAATCGGAAATATTGCCGGAAACGGAAATATTGTCAGAATCGGAAATATTATCGGAATCGGAAAATAATTCCGGAAACGGAAATATTAAATATTTGTTTGAAACGGAAATTAATTCCGGAATCGGAAATATTAAATATTGTTCGATCGGAAATGAATTCCGAAATCGGGAATTTAATCGGAAGCGTATCGTATGAATTAGCGTCAGACGAGGCTCGCTAGACGAAGGCCCAGCACGAAGCCAGACCATCGCCCAGCAAGCCACACGCATCACCAACACACGCCAAGCCTCGACCAGGCCCAGCGCAAGCCAGGCCCAGCCGAAGCCATGGGCGCGCGCGGACAGCAGCATGGGCCGATCGCTGTGCGCTCAGCGTGGGCCGCAAGGCCTGCGCGGGTGTACGGTGCTCGTGCGATGCTCGTGTGCGAATCCTAAAGCTATCGGGATTCGATAAAAGATTAAATCTTAAACCTATTAGATAAATTTTATTTAATAGAGTCCTAGCAGAATTCTAATTAAATTAATTAGTATCCTAATAGGATTCCAGTTCCTTTTCCATACCTCTTTAAATAAGGGCCTAGGGTCATTATTTACAGATACGATTGAAGTATTCTAAAGGGTAAGTTTTGAAAGAAAAATTCAGCCATACACTTGCACTAACCTAGCCGAAAATCTATACTACCTTAAGGGCGATTCTAGTTGGTCAAACTTGATGCGGATCCGGACGTACTGTGGACTATCTACGGAGGGATGACATTTGGAGTCCTAAACACTTGTTCTTGTTCGGTTCGGGCGCAGCTAGGGAAGGCACGCTACAAAGCGTATGCATCTATACTATGCTAAATGATTATGTGTAAATAATATGCTTTCCTGGCTTTATGGTTTTTTTGCATGATTTATGTATTGTCATATGTATCATAACCTAACATCCATTTATTTACTTGATTAAAATATTTACCCCAACCCCATTTGCTTTATTATTTTATTTCATTCAACTAATTCTTCCTTAATACCGTGTCCGGACAAGTGTATCTCCTATTTAAATACGGAGTGAATAACAATAATTGTATTAGAAAAATGAATTATTAAAAAAATAATAAAAAATGAAACCAATAAGCTGAAAAAAGAACCAAAAATACTCATTTTATTACTTAGGGTCATTGAACCCGTGATCCTTGGCAAACACTAAAGGTGCGGTTTGTTCAACTTATTTGACCTGAACTTATCTGAACTTATCTGAACTTATTGAAACTTATCTGAACTTATTGAAACTTATCTGAACTTATTGAAATTTATTGGAACTTCTTGAAACTTATTACTAATAATACTCCGTAATAATAATAATAATAATAAATAATAAATAAATAAATAATAATAATAATAATAATAAATAATAAATAATAAATAATAAATAATAAATAATAAATAATAAATAATAAATAATAAATAATAAATAATAAATAATAAATAATAAATAATAAATAATAAATAATAAATAATAAATAATAAATAATAAATAATAATAATAAATAATAAATAATAAATAATAAATAATAAATAATAAATAATAAATAATAAATAATAAATATAATAATAAATAATAATAATAAATAATAAATAATAATAATAATAAATAATAAATAATAAATAATAAATAATAAATAATAAATAATAAATAATAAATAATAAATAATAAATAATAAATAATAAATAATAAATAATAAATAATAAATAATAAATAATAAATAATAAATAATAAATAATAAATAATAAATAATAAATAATAAATAATAAATAATAAATAATAAATAATAAATAATAAATAATAAATAATAAATAATAAATAATAAATAATAATAATAAATAATAAATAATAAATAATAAATAATAATAATAATAATAAATAATAAATAATAATAATAATAATAATAAATAATAAATAATAAATAATAAATAATAAATAATAAATAATAAATAATAATAATAAATAATAAATAATAAATAATAAATAATAAATAATAAATAATAAATAATAAATAATAAATAATAAATAATAAATAATAAATAATAAATAATAAATAATAAATAATAAATAATAATAATAAATAATAAATAATAAATAATAAATAATAAATAATAAATAATAAATAATAAATAATAAATAATAAATAATAAATAATAAATAATAAATAATAAATAATAAATAATAAATAATAAATAATAAATAATAAATAATAAATAATAAATAATAAATAATAAATAATAAATAATAAATAATAAATAATAAATAATAAATAATATTAATAATAATAATAATAAATAATATTATTATTAATATTGGAACTTATTAGAACTTATTGGAACTTATCTGAACTTAACTGAACTCATTTGAACTTATTGGAACTTATCTGAACTTATCTGAACTTATTGGAACTTATTGGAACTTATCTTAACTTATCTGAACTTATTGGAACTTATCTAAACTTATCTGAACTTATTGGACCTGAAATTTATTTTTTTAAGGTGAACAGAACGCACCCTCAAACCCCTTTAACTAGGGATGGCAATGGGTCCAAGACCCGATCCTGATCCGGTTGGACCCGATCCATTTTTAAGGGTCTGGGTCCAAAAAAATTAGACCCTGTGGATCTAGGGCGGATCTGGGTCTTTGTTCAATGGGGTGGGTTTGGGTCTGGATTTGGGTCCAAGAATCAAAAACCCAGATCCGACCCACAGACCCATATATATAATTTTTTTTTATTAAAATGTAAACATAATTCAATATTTATGTGCTAAAGTCTATTCGGTTCTTATGATACTAAACTATTTAAAAATTATTTGGCGTGACATATAATAATAATATTACAAACTTTAAATATTTATTTATTGTACTACAAGGCTAATATGATATATTTTCTAAACATAAGTAACGAATATTATGTTTTTAGTGGTTTTATTAAAGCAAGATAGTGTTTATGAACATCATGCTTACATGAGACTTCATACGAAAAACTTTAATCCTAATACAGTAATATGGTCATATCGGATGACTTTTGACCATCTATTACTATATACTAAAAGAGACACCAGGAATGACACGTGTCACTTCCTGGTGAAAATTTTTCCCGCCAAAAACTCTTTCCTAAATAGAAATTTATTTTATTCTTTTTTTATTTTCTCTCCTTTTGTATAAATGTTTATATATGGAAAAAAAATATAGGATTATGGAATATGCCATTATTAAAATTTTGGTAAAATTTTAGTCAAACTGTCATATCAATAATAAAAAATATTCTTACTCGATATTTTGGTCAAATTATCATATTAAATATATCAAATATTTTAGTCAGATCATCATATTAAACATATAAAATATGTAATACGTAGTAAGTTAAAATATGATAAAATGAGTACATTGGAGATTATTATTTACGCAATAGATTTAAGGGACAAATAATTCAATTAAAATTTTTATTAAAAAGATGGTCAAATAATAATTTTCAAATATCCGTGCGTGCACGAGACCTAATCTAGTGTTAGAATAATTTTGTCACCCTTAAAATATTTACTATGAACCCCCTAAAAAAATTATGAAAAATATTTACTTGTGAACAATATTTTTGACACTATACAATAACAATTATTGTTACCTATAAATGAAAACAAATTAAAATAAGAAATAATACTTGTGATTACATTATCTAAAAAAACCTAGCATGCCATTTATTAAACAGAAGAAATACTCTGTATTTGTTGCATGTTAGCTACCAAAAAGAAAGAAATTATATTTCATTATATTATAATATCCCATCTTAATATTATTATTTTGATAATGAATGATTATGTGTAGTAGTAGTGATATGTGTCACTCGTGGTGTGTCTTTTATTATATAAGTTACTAGTTTTATATGCACGTGATTAAAACACTCAACGCAACCCTTTTTATTTACTATTCATAAGCGAATATGTGTAGTAGTATTTTTATTCGTAGATTAAAACTATAAAACAATTAAAACAAAAACCATAGATTAGAATTAGAATTCTAAAGTTGTTTTATAGTTTTATTTGTAGACTATAATTCTAAAATTTACTGGTTTTATTTGACGCAACCCTTTTTACTTTCATTTTTTCATTCTACAAAAATCCTAACCCTCACTTTTACTATTTTCTCTCAACATTTTTTTGATATTATTTTGGTTCAAATAAATTTGATTTTTTTTATTAGTGTCACGTGTATCTAATCAAATTAGAATACATATTTTGATTGCAATTGACGATATTTTTGACTTGGAACACCTTGAAATTGGGATCTTTTACCAAATTGGCTACTTTAACATATTTATTTACCAAAACGACTACTTTTAAATTTTGATTCTCAAACTAGCTAAATTTTATTTACCAAAATAATTGTTTTTTTTTTGAGCCAAAAATCATGTACCAGTCTGGTTTTATTTTTTTAATAAATAGTAAACCGATTTTATTTGGACTTTTATTTAATTTTTGAAATTTGTACTTATTACGGAGTATATTTTTTGGGTCTAAATATTAGTTAATTACAAATAATGCTACATAAGTAATAAGAGGTTTTAAAATAAAGTGGAACACTTACCAACCGTATTCATTTTACAAAGAAGCATGGCCATGCTACGCATGCGGTGAACGCAAAGAAGGAGTAGGCTATTTAACCTATTTAACCTATGTACCAATGGGTTACTTGTTTTTATAATTAAAGACCAAAATTCCACAAAATTTCCAATAACAAATAATATTATGTATTTATCAAATTTGAGAACTCCTTGAAATCGAGTATAATTCAAAAAAGGAGAATCTAATTGGATATGCCTTCTCTTGTTTGCTTCTATTATCATATCAAAATTTGGAAGTTGGAAACTCCCTAATCACTCCAATTAAATAATTGAATGTAACTAAGCATGAAAAAAACTTTAAACAAATAGAAAGAAAATTACATACTTATCAATTTTGCTCTTAGAATCTTCATCAGGAAAACATAAAGTCGGATTTAGGGATGTCAATTACTCCCCGTCAATTGAGTTGGAAATCTTTATAGTAGTGATATTGATCGACTTCCCGTTCAAGGTGTAGAATGGTAGGTATTAAGAAAAATAAAAATCCAAAAAAAAAAAAATTGCAAACCCCAAAAAAAAAAAAAAAAAAAATAATAACTCAGCCGGTTCACTATTTAAAAATATATATATAAAAAAAAACCAAACCAGTTCGTTGATTTTTTCTTAAATATTTAAACTTTTAGCTAATTTGGGAATTAGAATTTAAAATTAGCCGTTTTGGTAAATAAATTTATAAAAATAGCCATTGTAGTAAAAGATCCTTGAAATTGAGGTAATTTTCGTTTTTTTTTCTCTTATTTTTCTAATCATTTTCATGCAGTTGGTATGAAATAAATACTTCTATTTTGTACAGATTGAACGGAATATAATTAACTATTTCTTACAGATTGAACATAATAAAATTAACTATTCTTACAGATTAAATAGAATATAATTAACTATTTAATACATATTGAACATAACTGACAGGCTAAATCGCACTCCTATCAAAGATAAACCTAACGTTCACCAACTAAAAATATAGCAAGGGAAATAGGGATCGTATCCACAGGAAAACAATGTTCTTTCTACTATTAAAGTAAATGTCTAGACTACTAGAAATAGGAAAATGGTATGGTTTGATAATTATAACTAAAACAATAAACAATACTAAAAACGGAATAAATCAGATATTAAAAGGTATAGGGCATAGGTTCACCAATGAACAACAATCCAGGATGATAAACAATCAATAATAATCAATAGAACAGTTACTTAGACTAGAATGCTCTCTCGAATCGATACTAATCATAGGCTTAGAATTAACGGGCTCTCGCTACGTATTAATCCCAATTCTACCTATTGAAACAAGCCTAAACATCAAATTGCATCTCTCGAATATTAACTTGATATTGCTAGACTAATACAATTAAACTTGCGCAAATCTAATCGCATAGTAAATGAAACCAATCAATAGGAATTAAACACAATACCAACAATCAACAACATTCAATCACCCCTTCATATTAATTCATGGATTCCCAAAACCCTAGAATATAAACTACTCACACATATTTAATTTAAACAAAGCAAACATGATTAATGAAAACATAATTAAAATTGAATAACGAAGGAAAGAACTAAGAAATACCAAATTGAAAAACAAAGGATGAAATTTAAAGCTTGAAACTTGAATTGAATAATAAAAGTAATTAACAAAAGTTTAGAGAGAGAATAAAAACTAAGCAATAAACTAAGGTACTACTCCCTCCATTTCTTTTTGATGTATCCATTTCAGAAAGTGGGGAGTTTTTAAGAAAATTGGAATCTTGGTTTGTATTGGTATAAGTGTAATGATTGGGTGTAAGAAAAATGATTGTATGTAAGAGATTATAATAAAAAAAAGAAGAGAGAAAATAATAAAGAAATAAGGTAAGAGAGAGGAGTGATAATGATGGGTGATAAAGGAGGTGAGAGAGTGGGTATATGGGGAAGGGAAAATAATTAAATAATCAAAAGGTCTTGCGCGCACAAGGTGTACAATAAATTTATTGTACACCAAAATAACTTTTACCCATTTTTTTGTAACTTTAACCTAGTTTTAATTAACTTTTACATTAGTAAAAAAAAATTGATAGATAAACATTTTAAATGGTTAAATAATTAATTTTATACGTTATTAGTGATTTTAAAGAAATAAGTTTTACTAAAATGAAAAAATTTATCACTAAAATGTAGATAACTTTTACATATATAAGCTTAACTTTTAAGCATTTTGAAGTAACTTTTACTCTAGTGTACAATATTTATTGTACACCCATTGTAAATAAGAATTTGTGTTAAATAATAGGGGTGAGGAAATTTAGGTGGGAATATGGGTAGAATCTTTAGGTATTTTGGTAATTAGATAGAAATGTAAGGGTATTTTAGGATAAAATGTATGTCCAAAAATAGAAACGGATACAACAAAAAGAAACGCTTAAAATGGAAACGGATACAACAAAAAGAAATGGAGGGAGTAGAAAATAAGATGCTCAAAAATGAGATGTCTAAGGGCTATATTTATAGTCTTGCCCAAAAGTAGAAGAAAAAACCGGAAACATAAGCTAAAAATCGCGCCCAGGGGTTGTCGTCGCCCGATCGGGCAATGGGCCGCCCGATCGGGCGATCTGCTCGTCAAACTGCACGATCCCGTATCTTAAAAACACCATATCTCCTTCGTTATGAGTCGGAATTAGGCGAGTGACCACTTGTTGGAAAGTTCTTAAAATCTAGAATCCAACCCAATTTGAATCTTTGCATTTGGAGTTGTATAACTTGAGTTATGATCAAAATAGTGGATGAGATTGAGTTTTCTACTTCTTTCACTATTCGCTTTGCTTGAAAATTCTTCCAACTCAATGTTTGCGCTCTCGTAAGTGTAGACACCTACTTTTGTCCCCATTCCCGCAAGGGAAAGGTTCGATGATGAAAGCATAAAAACTCCACTTGACAACGCATCTCCTATAAAATAAACGAATCTCGATTCCCCATTTCATTTCACCTGAAACCTGCTATTTATGGAAACCTGCTAAAAATAGTAATTGCCGTAAAAGGTAGCTTCTAAAAGTGGCAAAATCATAAAAGATAGAAACCTGTCAGAATTAGGTGTTGCATTCCAACATAAATCCTAAATGAGATAGAAAACCGCGAGAATCCTATTCCTAATAGGGTTCGGAAATAAGAGTTACGTATTAATTTAAATCCTAACGAGCCTAGAGTTCGTAACGGGCCCAGACGCATTCCGTCACAAATTGATACGCGCTAAGAGACTCAAATTAATATCAAACTCTACGGATTTTAGAATCCGAATCTGACTAAACAAAAACTGCCCAGACCCTATTTTCAACGCCTGGCTCTGGGCGCCGATATCTTCGGCGCCCAGGCCTGGGCGATGAAAATACCTGGGTACGTTTCTTTTCCTAATTCCTTGTGGATTAGAACTCTGCAATTCTATCCTTCCACGAACTCTTCCCTATAAATAGGCCCCTAGTTTCGACGTGAAACGACACACAACAACACATAATATATTCTGAGTATTGACTCTAAACCCCTTAGCCTAAGCCTCTCGCTGCGAAACTGTTCACGCGTTCTGTCGCAATCGATCCATAAATCGAACAGAACGTATCCTGTCCCATAATCGAGATTCGTTAAATAAAAAGGAGAAATAGCAAAGTCAAAGTGGTTAGTTTTCTGAGAACCCTGACGCACCTCTCAAGGGTGCGTCGTAATGTGTCCCTTTTCGATGATTTAACCGCTTTCCTCGCCCTTTTTATGAACTGTTAAACTAACCTAATATGATTGTTCTATCACGCCTAACAAATATAATATTTTTGGGAAATCGGATTATCATGCTAGGTCCCTTAATGTTATTTAAATCAGATAATCACGATCGAATTAGTATTATATGTTGCATATTGCTAAAATCAACTCAGAGTAGTTTAATAGTTAACGCATGTCCCTTCAATTATTTATGCTGAGCTAGTAAGGATATCCTGCCTCTGGAGTTATCGACGAGTGAATTACTCCTCTCGGTAGTTACAGTCCCCCGAACCCTCAATCTCTACCTTGCGGGTGTATATTGAGAGATCCCCACACCAGGGATCACAAGGGAACCTACGGCCGTCGTGGTCAAACATAATTGCACTCCCTTTATGTCACGATAATCGGGTTTTGTCAGTTTTTCTCATTGTCGTTAAAAACTGAATGGCGACTCCTATATTACTAGTCGATTGGGTGTATACTCACAGGAAATCCAATTACACTTGATTGAATAAAAAGAATCGTCACACCCACGAGGGACAGGTCACGCATTAGCCTCGCGCTTTTTTCGACCCCCTCACAGTGGCGACTCCACTGGGGATAGTGAAGGAAATACTCGTGCTTGTAGGTAATCAAAATAGCCGAAGGGTGAAACGATCCTACCCCGCGTTTATTTCCCCATCAAGTTGGGACGACCTGAAAATCAGCATATTAATGTGAACGGGCAGAACAACATAACGAATCTCGACTCCCTCGGGAGTTGGGACTAAGGATACCTTTTTCGCCAATAGGGGGGTGCATACGCCGCGCATGTTTCCCACTCGGTACTTGTGCAGGTAGTACACCTATCCCGAACCCAATCGCTCGCCCATTAGGTCCCTCTCACCTGCATGCCCCCTTGGCTTGCACTTGCGGGTTGGCCTCTTGAGCGAAATTCGTCTATTGAAGACACTACCTCGACCGGGGCATGTGTTGGATCTACGATAGAAGCGGTACCAAGCCAGGCGCAAGTAAACTACCCATAGAAGCCTATCATAAACTACGTGGCATATTTAATTTTCAAATCCATGTTTGTAATGTAGTTATGTGTAGCGAAATATGTGATTGTGTGACAAACTATCCTAGAAAACCAATGACCTTAAAAATTGCCCAAACATTCATAGACTAATTTGCCAAAGAGTTATACCGAAGCACGTGTTCCGCAAACCCGAATGATCGCCACAAAACAAGCGACGCTCGGGATGGCCTGTAACGAATCCCACAAACGCTGTCACACGTAAAGGACGTTATTAGGCAAGCACGCAAATCGAAGTCGCATAAACAGAAAACAGAAAACGAGAACCAGCCAGGGACGCATTTTCAACGCCCCTGGCTGGGCGCCAAAATTTCTCACGCCCACTGCTGGGCGCTGAAGTTGCTGCTTGACTTTCTGGTCAGGCGCAGCAGCCTCGGTGCCCAAGCAAAAAGAAAGTACGTAGCACAAAAAATATTCATCAAAAGAATTGCTACGAGGGCGTAAGAAAAACACTCGATTTCAAAAGGCGACTCGCGAAAAATTAATAACTCTTTGTGTCGTCGTTAGGCCTCCTACGACGGCAATGCTCGGCACCAAAACCGAACATGCTAACAACTATGAATGTCACACAGGCAAGTGTTTCGAAAATCCAAAGAATGACCAAAAAAAAACCCCAAAAAAGTGTACCGACAGAAGAAAGAGCGAAAAAGTGAAAAACCAATCTAGAGAGTCGAAGTCTAGACTAAGTAATGCCTGAAACTTTGGGAACCTAAACTTTAGCTTATCTTATGCCTAGGACTGGTCCTGCCACTTGGTGCCGATCAGGGAATCAACGGCTAGTGCGTCTCGAAGATACATCACCAACACCAGGTTTAGTAACTCCAAGCTCTGTCCGTCGTCCCTCATTTCAAGGATCTCCGCTTCCCCAACCTCGATTCGCACCTCCAAACATGTCCATCGAAGATTTGCGAGACCAGATGGTCCAAATGACCCAACTCATGGGCCAACTGAAAATGGAAAATGAAGCCTTAGCGGCTGCGCAAGCCAAAAATGACCTCGAAAACGAGAAGAGGATTGAAAAAATGGTCCTACAGCAAACCATGAGGAGCAAATACTTCTCCCTCGAGCCTGAACCCTTTTCTGGCAAATTATCAGAAAAGTTCAGTTCATATGACTTACCAAAGTTCAAGGCCACGGATAACCCCCGTGATCATCTACTGAGCTTTGTGAACACCATGAACTTGAAAGGCGTGGACAAGTCCATGTACCTACCTGCCTTTCCTTTGTCCTTGGAACCTGTGCCGCTCAAATGGTACTATCACCAGGACCCTAAGCTCTTCCCCACTTGGGAAGACTTTGTCAATGTCTTCATCAAGCCATACTCGTCGAACATGGATTTCCAAGTCACCATGCGCGAGCTGGAAGTTCTCTTCCAAAAGAAAAATGAGGGTTTCACAACCTACTTTGCTAGATGGAGGGACCAGGCGGCCCAGCTAATCAATAGGCCTCCCGAAACAGAATTGGTCCAAAAATTCATTGACAACTTAGACCCGGCTTACAGACAACACCTTAGGTACCTGGGACTCGACACTTTCAAAAGAGTTTATGATGTGGGAATAAAAATCGAGGACGACCTCGCCAAAAACATACAGAGCAAACCTGCATATAAGACCAACACCTATAATCGGGGTAACACACCCCAAGCCCAAGAAGTCCATGCTGTAGAAGAGGCTCCCGCCCGAAGATACCCTATAAGATGGGTCCGAGACCGAAAGTTTGCCCCACTCGGGTCAACTTTGGTACAACCCTTTGAAAGACTAACCAATCAAGGAAAGTTGAGACCTATAGGCCCCACCCGTGACCCTCCTGTCAAAAACAAATATTGGGTCGAAGGTACTTACTGCAAATTCCATCAAGGAAATGGGCATGACACTGAAAACTGCTGGTATCTAAAACATACGATCCAGGACATGATAGAGGATGAAGTAATACCTCTCCCTAACATTGGCAAACCCAACAACAACAAGAGCCCACTCGGCTCTTGTCACATCTCCCTCGACCAACCAGAGAATTTCGACCCCACGGTGTATATTACACCTCAAGGTGCACCACTTGCTGTGGTACCTATGGATCGAATCGAGGGGGAAGTGTGCGGTGTGTGGAACGATGATGCTAAAGATATTTACCTATCTCAAGTCTCGGGCCAAGACCTCTTCACTGAAACTTGGCCCGGGTATGCTCTCATTGACACCACCCCTCAGGAGCCCGAGGTCGACAACCTCACCCGATCCGGAAGGATATACCAACCGGATATTCACCCACCTCCTATGGACGACATCCCGGTTAGGCAAACTCCTGAGAACGGGCGGCACGCCACCGTCGCGGAGGTCATTGAAAATCCTCTCCTGAAACAACTGAAAAGAACCAAGGCTGAGATTACCATCTGGGATCTTATGTGTACTTCAAAGGAACATCGCGAAAAGCTTATTCGCTCACTTGACCTCATCTCAGTACCCACAGATATCACACCTGACTCATTGGTTAGCCATGTCACGAGAGATGCCGGAGAAAAGGCCATAGTTATAAAGACTTACCCAAAGAGGGGGGTGCTCACAATAAAGCCCTTTACTTAGTGGTTGGATGCAAAGGACAAAACATCCCCCTAGCGCTCGTAGATAATGGTTCGGCGGTTAATGTCTGCCCATTGCGAACCGCCCATTGCTTGGGGCTAGGAAGCGATGACTTCCAAACCTCCTCACAAGGGGTACGAGCTTATGATAACTCCCGAAGGCCTGTGTTGGGAAAAATCAACCTTACCATACAAACTGGGCCTGTGGCACGCACCACGAAGTTTCAAATAATCGACATCAAGCCCACTTTCAACCTCCTCTTGGGGCGACCTTGGCTCCATGACTTAGGAGGTGTGGCTTCAACCTTGCACCAAATGGTTAAACTTAACCATAACGGGGTAATACTAGAAATCCGCGCCCCTCCTCTCGATGTCAGTTGTACTATGGTTGGAACGGACGAAACTGCAGATAACCTTTATGGGTTTCAAATGGAAGAAACAATCCAGTTCATCGAAGATTATGATCCAGCATTCCTAGACCCGCATGCATCCCGAGTCATCCCTAGAATGTCGTTAGCTCAAGGTTATTTCCCAGGAACCCCATTGGGCATAAGGAAGAAGGAATGCACATTCCATCCTTTTCCCGACAAATCTACCCCCTTTGGCTTAGGTTATGAACCAACGGAGGAAGATATCGCTGACCGCCTATCTAGGCTACGCCTTAACAAAGCCAAACAAACCACCCTCCTTCCCCCATATCAAAGGACCCTTAACGGGATGTTTGTTCGGGAATGAGAAGAACACCCATGCTGTGATTTCCCTGAACCCTTCGTTCAGGATGGCCTGCTAAAACCCGGATTTGAAATTTTCCATGACTGCCACACCTTGGATGAGGCACCCCACCTCACCAAGACTAAAACAGCTGAAATATTGGACAACCAGGCTCTATGGAAATTGTTTAACGAATCGAGGCCTATGGAGAACGAAACTGTGATGACTACCCTAGCTTTACAAGATGAAGGTTTTGATCCAACCCGGTTAATCTCTCCTGCATCAACACTAGAAGAGGTCGGGAACGGATGGGTGAAGATATATCAGTGGGTCAACGCAAAAGGAATGGGATTCAAGATGAGTATCGGTGAAGGACCGAAGTTTTATGAGACTAAACCCCAGGCTTGAGCCATATAGAGCACCGTTAGTAAAAAGCTTCTAGTAGTTCTTTAGATTGATAATAGAGACTTTAGATGGTCCTAAGGCCCTTTAGAATATGGGTCAGTTTTATTTCAGTGTGTTTTCCTTACTTTCCGAATCAATAAAGGCGTAATATTTCTCCTAAAATTTTTATTCTAACACTAAATAAACACCAAATGTACTTGCAAAATAAAAAAAATAATAAAGAAGCGGTCCACTATAGGCCCAACAAACAAAGCCCACTCGGTTTTGAAATAATGCCATGTGAACCAGTTCCCGAAACCCACAAAATAAACCACACTATCCCATCCTCAAAACCCAAAAAGCCAACCAATGTCATCATAAGAGCCAATCCATGCAACCCAAAATCAAAAAGAAATCAAAAATTTAAAACAAATGCAAATGTTACCAAAAAAAATAAATTCATAAAACGTAGAATCCACCAACAGCTTTCACATAGATTCCATCATACCCTCCACAAAAGATCTTCATAAGTTCCGCACCCTAACTCCATTTTCAAAACTGTTTTGAGTCACCAATAGAAAAAATTAATCTGGACGAAAATGCGTTTCACGCTAACAGTAAAAAAAGCCTCCAAAATAGCCTCAAAATTAACTTTAACTACGAAGCAAAATATCAAGGCACAAAAAACGAAATAGAAATAAATGCAAGAACATGTGAAGCAAAACGTCAAAATTGACCGCCCAAGTTATTTCAGCGCCCAGGGCTGGGCGCCGAAATTTCTGACGCCCCAGCCTGGGCGTTGAAACTCTCTGCCTGCCAAAAGTTTTCCTTTTTTCGAAAAGTGCTTGTCATTTTATCCGCACACAACGGAAAAATAACGAACACTTGGGGGGTACAATACGTATCCAAATAGGTTTACCAACAAATTGGTCGAATTTTACGCGTATATGGAAAACGGCAGATGAAAATAATGGCAAATACTTCACTCATTTAACCGATTAAGTAATATGTTTCCACTTCAGGACATATCTACCGAAATCCGGCATACTAGAACTTATTCTAAAGCTAAGAACTACGCGCGACCTGATTCTGACAAGATACGTAGGCAATCCTTACTAAGGATTCGGTCCAATTAATAAAAAAAAATTATATTCTTTGTGTAGAAAGTGTTAGACATATAAACAAAATTAAATGGGAACTAAAAATACGCCTTTATTAAAATATAATAAGAAGGAAAACAAAGTGCTAGGAATAAAAAACAAACACAACTGTAATAAATAGAGGGCACCTACACCCTAGCAAAGAACTACACTACTCTAGTTCTTCCAAATCATCAAATAAAGTCTTGAAGAGAGCAATGTTCGCAGGATCATCCCCATAGTCTTCTGCGCTGCCCCAATATCAATCTCCATAAGAACTGGCTCCTGGACACTAACTTCCAAAGATGCCAAAGCTTTAGAAACATTCTCAGTTATGGCCTGCTCAGCCTCAAGGGCACAAACAGTGGTGGGAGAAGGATTACTATCATCGACTGGACCAGCCACTGTTTCTACAGGCGGCTGAGCCTTCCTAACCCATACATTGTTCCGGCGACGATCTCCGCGAGAGCTTGCATTTCTTTTAACAACAGCATGCCCCTTCATGTTAGGCACCTTTTTAGGCCTGACACTGGAACGGGGAAGAACTTCCTTTCGCTTTCGATCAGCACGAGCTTTCACAGTCTAAAAACTATAGGTACGAGGTCTGGCAGAATCAGGACCCTCATACTTAACACGAATACGAGGTATCAAAAGCTCAGTCGGCTCTCCATTACGAGCCTCGGTCCTCACATCCTTGTCATCGGAACTCATCCACAACTTATAGTTTTCAGAAAGACCCACAAACCCATTTGTAACTACAGCCCAACGCGGGAGACCATCATAATACCTAGCCCACGCTAAGACCCGTGTTTGTGCAAAGGTTGCTACCTTAGGTGGTACCGTATCAGAAAAGGGGATAGTCTGCCTTAAACCATATTGACGCATGACTCGGTAAGGGAAAATATAAATGGGACAAGATAGCCCCAACAAAGAAATATAAACCGATACATCAGACCCCCCTGTCATAGTAGTCAAACCCCACCATGGTACCACCCACTTAATAGAACAAATTCCGTAAGTAAAAAAGGAGGTCCATTCGGCCTCGTCCTGGCCTTGGTGCAAGTATTTTCGGTTACCCAAAGCTATAGGGAGATAATGTTTAGGATCGGCAGGAGCTTCCAAAAGTCTAAGCCGTTCCGCAAGCCAAATCTGCAAAAACAGGTACGATCGAATCAAAAGAATGAAAAGAAAGAAAAAAGGTTCCTGGGGCGCAGTTTCAACGCCCAGGACCAGGCGACGAATATTCCAGCGCCCAGCCCTGGGAGCTGAAACTCAGCCCCAGGCCAAAAAAAAAAGAAAAGCGGCGTATATGTGCGCAAAGAAAAAAGTAGATTACCTGCAGTAATAGGGGGCTTCCCTTAAAAATTTCGGATTTGGCATCCTTCTTCAGCTCATCCGCACTCAGCAAAGTCTCAGCAACAACCAACGGCATAATAGAATAGCAACTTTCCATCTGGCTAATCAAGGGGATCAGCCTTACGTCACCGAACTCACCGTTATTATTCGACAGCAAATAATGATTCAACAAGCAAAATACAAGGGCTCGAATGTTCAATTTTTTTTCGGTCATATTCTTACTAGGCCTAAAATGATGTTTTACGAGTTTTGCCAAGTTAACCTTATCGTCTACAACAAGTTCAGCAAACATGTTATCATCTAGCCCTAGGAAAGCCCTTATGGTTGTTTTACCCTCTTCAATAGTGCCAGGGGTAACAGGAGTAGCATTAGTAGGATAACCAAGGATCGCAGCAAATTGATCAGGCAAAGGACATATTTCATTGCCCCGAAAGGAAAAAACATGATGATCGGAGTCCCAAAAGTTTAGGGCAGCATGCAGAAAATTATAATCAATATTAATTTGTTGTAAGCCTAAAAGTGCCTCTAAGTGGTATTCTTTTAACAAAGCTTTTTCTGTGGGAGTAAGGGCTCGTAGCCAACGCCTAACAGTCCGTTGGAGTGAGAAAGTAGGGGTCGACATGGCAAAAGCAGTAAATAAATTAGAGCACGGCAAAAAAGAGAGAAAGAATTTGAGAGTGGTGGAAAATAAGGACGTACCTAGCCCCTATATATAGCTGAACGCACCCAATAAACATCCTGATCCCATTCGAAAACGTGTTTAGAAATCCGAAAATCAAATATTACCAGGAAAGAACTTTCAGCGCCCACCTCTGGGCGCCGAAATTTTTAACGCCTGAGCTTGGGCGCTGAAAATGCAGAGGCCCAGATTTCACAAAAACACGGAATGGGAAAGGACTTAAGACCGTCTTGCTAAAACACGGGGCCCTATTGCAAGTAAGATCAAGCCCAAAGCACCTTTAGCTCCCAAATATGCAAAAAAAAAAAAAAATAACAGTGAAACTTGGTCGAAACTTAGACTCATCTCAGAAAACGCTCATGTACACTTTTCAAAAAATAAAAAGCAAGTTAAATATCATGGTCATTCTTCGAAACACCAAAAATATGTAGTCATTGGTTTTCCAAATAGAAAATGTCTGTCTGTCAAAGGGATAATCCGGGCCAAGCCAAAACCGGATGTCACCTGAAAGCTAAAGTCGCACTCCACGGCTTCACTAAAATAGCACACTACTATAGGAGGTCGCTCGCACATACGAGCTTGACCCCGAACATGATTACAAGACGCGAAAAACAACCGACGAGCCCCAACACTTGGGGGCTCACCAAAAGTGGACTCCAACAAAAGTGTGCAATCAAAATCACATTCCCAGACCGTGCCACGCACCATAACATGTTTGGATTTTCAAAAAATATTGTTAAACAAAAATATACACAATGTGGACCCACTTATAGGACACGTCTAAACAGGAAATATTACGACCCACCAACATGTTGTAATCACAAAAAGCCCTTCTACATGGGCAAAATAAGAAATTCAAAATGGGCTCGCCCACCCTCAGCGGGCGGGGTCTGCGTCACTAGCCGCGCAGGTCCTCAGTTTTCGAAAGAAACAAAATATTCAAATTTAAAATAGGCTCGCCACCTTCAGTGGGCGGGGTCTACGTCACAAACCACGTAGGTGAAGGAAATAATGCCCTTGGTCCAAGTATGCATTCTATGTTAAGTCTAATAAATGCGGTTCAGTATTAATTAACAAGTTAATAATTCAGTGAGATCAAGTGAGCTGAATGCCTAGCTAAAGGCCGCTTCAGTTCAAGTGGAATTAATGATATTAATCCACAGCTTACTCTTGACTGAACCCGTAGGGTCACACAAATAGTACGTAAACGGATCAAGTATTTAATGGCATTAAATACTCCATCTATGAATATTCGGAACCGACGGATCTTGGTTTCAGTGGGAGCTAAGATCGTCACAGGCAAGAAATGAATACTCCGGAAACGATGATATTGCCGGAAACGGAAATATGGATCGTATCGGAAATATAAATATTATCCAAGTCGTAGATGTTGCCGGAAACGGAAACATGGTACGTATCGGAAAATATTATCGGAAATGGAAATATTGCCAGAATCGGAAATATTGCCGGAAACGGAAATATTGTCAGAATCGGAAATATTACCGGAATCGGAAAATAATTCCGGAAACGGAAATATTAAATATTTGTTCGAAACGGAAATTAATTCCGGAATCGGAAATATTAAATATTGTTCGTATCAGAAATGAATTCCGGAATCGGAAAATTTAATCGGAAGCGCATCGTACGAATAAGCATCGGACGAGGCCTGCCGGACGAGGCCCAGCACGAAGCCAGGCCATCGCCCAGCAAGCCAAGCGCGCCGCACAAACAGCCACGCCAGGCCCAGCGCAAGGCCAGGTCCAGCAGGCTGCGCAGCGCGCACAGCGCGCACAGCACGCGCAGCGCGCAGCGCGCGCGGGCGCTGCGTGGGCTGCTGCTCGCGCGCACGCATGGGGCCCATCGTGGCAGCCGTGCGTGTGTGTGCAAGTGTTTGTGTTCGTGCACGTTTCCTAAAACATGCAGAGTTCGGTTAATGATTAAATTCCTAATTCTATTTGATAAATTAATTAAAATTAGAGTTCTTGTAGGATTCTAGGTTTAATTAATTTGTATCTGAATAGGATTTCGATTCCCTTTCCATACCCCTATAAATATGAGGCTAGGGCTCACAATTTATAACAAGTTTCAAAGTATTCAAAAGTGAGTTTTTTGAGAGAAAATTAAAACACACATCTTGCTCATAAAAGTGCCGAAATTTTCTAGTACCTTAAGGGCGATTCTAGTTGGTCAATCTTAAGGCGGATCCGGACGTGCTGTGGACTATCTACGGAGGGACGACACTTGGAGTCCTAAAGACTTGTTCTTGTTCGGTTCGGGCGCAGCTAGGGAGGGCACGCAACAAAGAGTATGCATCTAAATTATGCTATATGATTATGTGTAAATAATATGTTGTCCTGGGTTAATGGTTGTTTCCGCATGATCTATGTAATGTCATATGTATCATAACCTAACAGTGGTATCAGAGCCCCTTATTATTTTCATAATCTAAATTGCATGAACATGGTTAAATATTACAAATTTGCAAGAATTAAAAGGGGTGATTAATTTTCGTAATTGTTAATTAATTGCAAATTGCGTTTATTTAATTATACGTACGCAGTTTTTCGGCAGTTTCTTCGTTACTCATCCGAATTGAGTGATTTTTGTGTCAATTCCGCATGTAAAAGGCATTCTAAAATTTTGACAAAAATAGTAATTTTCTGCCGAACCCAGAATTCTCAAATTCGAAGCCTAACTATGACTTTTCGAAGGTTTTAGTTTTTCGAATGCAAAATTTCGTAAATTTAAGATGTTAAATTAAATATTTGCGATTCTTGTTGATAAATCTTGAATTTTTGATTGACCTACTGCATATGTTTAACAAGTTTGAATGCCTAGTCTTGTTAATTATGCAATCTAATTTGTAATTATGATTAATTTGTTGAAAATTAGAATAATTTAGAATTAATTTGATTTTCATAATTAATTGTAATTTAATTAGAAACCTATGATTAAAAACCACCATAAAAATTGTAAATTTATGATAAATTTTAAATTTTTATGACCTAGACTTGAATCCATAACAATCGGAAATCAATTGGATAATAAATTTTCGATTTTTCGCCCTAAAATTATGAAATTAATATTATTTATTAAATTGTCATTAATTTTAAATATAAATTTTAAATTTTTATGCGATTCGTTCATAAAACTTGCACGCACGAAGCAATGGACGCTTCGTGTTACCCTTAAGGGGTGTTGTATAATGCGGGCATGCGACGACGAGCAAGGGAGCTCGTCGCCCGTGCGGCACGAATGCAATGAGCAAGGGCGTAGTGCACGAGCACAAGGCAGCAGCCCTGCCTTGTGTCGTGTGCCACGAGCAATGTACGAATGGGCATGGGCGAAGGGCAAGCCAAGGCAGTCGCGTGTGGGCAGCAAGCGAGCTGCGCCACAACGCGCGCTGCCTCGCACAAGAGCGCGCAGCCTCGCGCGCAGCGAGCGCAAGCTCGCGTGCCACGAGCGCTGCGCCCAGCATTGCTCGCGCGCACAACGAGCGAGGACTCGCGCGCACAGCCAGCGAGCGATGTCGCCCGCCCAGCGAGCGATGTCGCGCGCCCAGCGAGCGATGGCTCGTGCGCCCAGCGAGCGATGTCGCGCGCGCACTGCGAGCGATAGCTCGCGTGCGATGAGCGCTGGCGCGCGCAGCGAGCACCAATGCGTGCGGAGGCTTGCGATGGGGATGCAGCAGCTATGCGACGAGCGCATGGGCTGCGCGCACATGGCCAGCAATGGCTGTGTGCGTGCGGCCCATGGGCGTGCAACGCGTAGGGTGTTTGCGTTACAATTAAAGATCGTTTTGAATGTTTAATTTGAAAATTTCAGTTCACGTAATTTTAATTAATTTTAAAATTAATAATTTAAATTATTTTCTTGGATTTTAATTTTGAATATTGTAATTATAATAAATTTTATTTATTCTAATTATTTTACTAAAATTAAAATCATGAATTAATTTAAATACGACTGAAATTAAATTAAACTTTTTGGATTCAATTATAAATTTATATGAGCTTTAAATTTTAATTAAATTTGTATGTTTCCGGTTAGACTAGAAATACATTTTTATGTTTAAAATTAGTAAAGCATATAAATTTATTGGTTTAAGTGGGAGCGCTTTTTAGTCATAAACTCTTGATTAGGTCTACAAATCCTTAAGGTTAAAACAACTTGATTAGAATTAATAAGGACTGAATAATTGGTAGATTATTGGTGCCCTTGATTAATTGCTGCAAATGTTTACGTGATGCATAATGTGTTTTACTAACCAGCTATGTGGGCCATTCATGATAATGAATGGGTGAATGGTATATATTGTATATGTACTGTTTTGCAGGTTATGAAGTGACTAGTATGGCCCAAATAGGATAGAAAATATGGTCTGCGTACCATTAATTTGAATGTAATTGGTCTAAAGTACCAAAGTTATTTTTCAATTCAAATATGGTCTGCGAACCATCAAATAGTTGTAATTAGTTATAGCTTATCCTATTTGAAGAAAATGGTGCCTCCCACGGAGATTTTCAAGACGGACTTTGAAGTCAAAGCTTCAAGATGAAGTCGGGCCATACTAGATCACATTTATCTTATGCATGCTTTAAGTTATTTATTGTTTTAAATATGTCTTAAAATGCATGAGATCAAAAGCTTGATTATGTTGCATGATTAAGGATTTTAGTTCACTTAAAATCTAACCAACATAGTAAGAGCTTTAAGTTCCAAACTTAAAAATTGAGTTAAAAGGTGCCATGCCAAAATATACACTTGCTTGGATATCCTTTACATCAATCTAGTAATAGTTTTCGCTCAGCGAGGTGTTACTTATTGGTCCTAAAGGGGCAAGGTACACAAATAATTGTGAGTACATGTTAGTTTTGGTGAAACTCAACGATATAAGTAAGGAGTCCTTTTATGTCGTGGCAAAATCGATAGGTTTACCTAATAAGTTCTTAGACGTACCTATCAACCAAGATAGTTTCTAGACTATTAGCAAAAGGCTTTTGCTTACCTAAGATGTTCTAGGATTAAGTCGACAAACTGTGCTTAGTTCTTCAATGATTTTAGGATCTTGGAATCATTTTATTCACACCTGCCGGAACACATAATTTGAATAAAATGCTTAATAAACATTGAATTATGCATGTATGCTAGAATTTAAGTTTATTAAGAGAAACTGTGAATGGTTATTTATTTGTTTATTCTTTTCAATTGTAGTTTTAATATGGCAAACAACAATCAAAACATCATCATGGGTTCTGAGCTTATGGTCAAGCTGAACCTGGCAAATTTTCTTGAATGGGAAGCTAAGCTAGTTGAAATAGTCAAACTCAATCGACTTGAGTATGTACTGTCTCATCCCATGCCAAGCTACTATGCAGAAGACATGACCCCTGAGAGATTTTACGCCTGGGATGCGGATCTAAAAAAGGTTATGAGTCTCATGCTGAACAATATCCCTGATGATTGGGCTAAAAGGTTTGTAGCCTATGAACCTTTTACGCTCATCAAGAATCTGAGGGATATCTGTCGTGGAAGCACGGAGGACAGGGACCTGAACGTCCATGAGTTGATTGAATCAATGTCTGGTCTAAAGGTTAGTTCTCCCAACAGGTGTTATAGGATGGAAGTCCAAGAAACACATGTTCAGCTCCTTCGCACTAAACAGAGGGTAGGCGTCCCACTGAGGTTCCATGTGGATCTTATGCGTTCATACTTTGATCGCCTAAGTCTACTAGGAACACCAATAAGCGAAAGGATGGCAGTTTCTATCTTGCTCAATTCACTACACAGTGGGTTTGGTCGCTTCAAGCAACTATACCTAAGTGAACCAAGAGAAGAAACAGTTGCAGAATTTGTTCACCTTGTCAGAAAGGCTGAAATAATACTGGACTGTGAAGCCAAAGATTTACTCAAGGCTAGAAGGAGACTGTTCAAGAAAGGTGGAAAGTCCAAGGGCAATGCTAAATCAAAGCAGGACAAGTCCACATCAAGCTGTCTTTATTGTGATGGAATAGGCCATTACAAAAGAGAATGTCCAAAGCTAAAGGAAGATCAGAAGAACGGAACAGTCGTTCCATCTTCAGGTATTTTCGTTATAGACTGTATACTTGCTAATTCAACTTCTTGGGTATTAGATACAGGTTGTGGCTCACACTTATGTTCCAATCCACAGGGACTAAGAAGAAGTAGAAAGTTAAGCAAGGGTGAAGTCGACCTACGAGTGGGAAATGGAGCACGGATTGCTGCATTAGCCGTAGGAACTTACTATTTGTCGTTGCCCTCCGGGCTAGTTTTGGAACTGGAAGAATGTTTCCATGTTCCAAGTCTTACTAAAAACATCATTTCAGTTTCTTGCTTAGATGCTAAGGGATTCTCCTTTTTAATAAAAGACAATAGTTGTTCGTTTTATTTTAAAGAGATGTTTTATGGATCTTCTAGATTAGTCAATGGACTTTATTTATTAGATCACGACAAACAAGTATATAACATAAATACCAAAAAGGCCAAAGAGGATGATTCAGATCTCACCTATCTGTGGCATTGTCGATTAGGCCATATAAACTTGAAACGCTTAGAAAGACTTCAAAGGGAAGGAATTCTAGAACCATTTGACTTAGAGGATTATGGTAAATGCGAATCATGTTTACTTGGCAAAATGACAAAGCAACCTTTCTCTAAAGTTGGAGAAAGAGCAAATGAACTATTGGGTTTAATCCATACAGATGTATGTGGACCAATGAGTACAAATGCTAGAGGTGGTTTCAGCTACTTTATCACTTTCACTGATGACTTCAGTAGGTATGGTTATGTCTACCTAACGGAGCTATTGCACAGGCAAAAGAGCCTAGACACCACCAGAGAGTCAAGCATGTACTTCGTAGATTTCACCTTCTACGAGAGTTCGTTGAAAGAAAAGAAGTCGAGATAAGCAAAATTGGAACTGATGACAACATATCAGATCCATTAACTAAACCTCTGCCGCAGGCGAAGCACAACTCGCACACTGCAGCTATGGGAATCAAGCATATTGGAGAATGGCTTTGATGTCTCTGTTTAATGTTTTAAAGTTTTAGAGTTTAAATCTTTGTAAAACATTATTGGTTAATCATTCACAATAAATGAAATGAATTCATTTTTCCATTTAATTTGTGGTTTATTAAATGATGAGTCCCTTCAATTTGACGATATATTCAAGATAGACTGTCAGGACCAGTCCTGTGACTAAGAAATTTCTATCAAGTGAACTTGAATGTCAAAGGTTGAAAATGGTCCCTAATCGGAGTTTTCTATAAAATTGGACGCATAGAAAACGTTAGACGATTAGAATGCAAGATGACTAGTAGTTCTGTTTCTTGAACTATGTGGATATGGCAATGTCATAATCATTTGCATAGATACTTACTTTGGGAAGACTAGTATCGGACAAGACCTATGAAACTTTACTGTAAGAGATGAAAGTCTGTCATAAGTAAATTTCATTAAATTATTAGACACTAAATCCTCAATACCTGAGTGATTTGAGATTACTTGTTTGAGAACTGGTTGCTTTGACGTTGACCAACCGTCGCACCGTAAAAGGAGGCTATAAAGGCAACGCTCAGGTAATCACCTATCCAACGAAGTCTAATCTCAAGATCGCAAGATTGGGATTGTCCTCCCATAAATCGGGATGAGATGCTTAAAAGTTGTACAAGGCCACTCGGAGAGCTAGAAACTGTGAAATGCATGGCCGTGCTCGGATGAATCATAGGCTATGATTATCTGTTTATTTGATCAGTTGAACTCTGAAACCGAGGAACACCTCTGGACATAATAAGGATGACAACTCTTACCTTATGTTCAAGAGCAAGCATCGAGCGACAAAGGAATTAGGAAATGCACACTTGTCCCTAAGGACAAGTGGGAGACTGAAGGAAATAATGCCCTTGGTCCAAGTATGCATTCTATGTTAAGTCTAATAAATGCGGTTCAGTATTAATTAACAAGTTAATAATTCAGTGAGATCAAGTGAGCTGAATGCCTAGCTAGAGGCCGCTTCAGTTCAAGTGGAATTAATGATATTAATCCACAGCTTACTCTTGACTGAACCCGTAGGGTCACACAAATAGTACGTAAACGGATCAAGTATTTAATGGCATTAAATACTCCATCTATGAATATTCGGAACCGACGGATCTTGGTTTCAGTGGGAGCTAAGATCGTCACAGGCAAGAAATGAATACTCCGGAAACGATGATATTGCCGGAAACGGAAATATGGATCGTATCGGAAATATAAATATTATCCAAGTCGTAGATGTTGCCGGAAACGGAAACATGGTACGTATCGGAAAATATTATCGGAAATGGAAATATTGCCAGAATCGGAAATATTGCCGGAAACGGAAATATTGTCAGAATCGGAAATATTACCGGAATCGGAAAATAATTCCGGAAACGGAAATATTAAATATTTGTTCGAAACGGAAATTAATTCCGGAATCGGAAATATTAAATATTGTTCGTATCAGAAATGAATTCCGGAATCGGAAAATTTAATCGGAAGCGCATCGTACGAATAAGCATCGGACGAGGCCTGCCGGACGAGGCCCAGCACGAAGCCAGGCCATCGCCCAGCAAGCCAAGCGCGCCGCACAAACAGCCACGCCAGGCCCAGCGCAAGGCCAGGTCCAGCAGGCTGCGCAGCGCGCGCGGGCGCTGCGTGGGCTGCTGCTCGCGCGCACGCATGGGGCCCATCGTGGCAGCCGTGCGTGTGTGTGCAAGTGTTTGTGTTCGTGCACGTTTCCTAAAACATGCAGAGTTCGGTTAATGATTAAATTCCTAATTCTATTTGATAAATTAATTAAAATTAGAGTTCTTGTAGGATTCTAGGTTTAATTAATTTGTATCTGAATAGGATTTCGATTCCCTTTCCATACCCCTATAAATATGAGGCTAGGGCTCACAATTTATAACAAGTTTCAAAGTATTCAAAAGTGAGTTTTTTGAGAGAAAATTAAAACACACATCTTGCTCATAAAAGTGCCGAAATTTTCTAGTACCTTAAGGGCGATTCTAGTTGGTCAATCTTAAGGCGGATCCGGACGTGTTGTGGACTATCTACGGAGGGACGACACTTGGAGTCCTAAAGACTTGTTCTTGTTCGGTTCGGGCGCAGCTAGGGAGGGCACGCAACAAAGAGTATGCATCTAAATTATGCTATATGATTATGTGTAAATAATATGTTGTCCTGGGTTAATGGTTGTTTCCGCATGATCTATGTAATGTCATATGTATCATAACCTAACAGTAGGTCCTTATTTTCAAAAACAAACCAAAACAAAATAAAATTTCAAAACAGATTCGTCCACTTCAGCGGACGGGGTGTCCACCCTCAGCGGACAAGGTTCGCCACCTTCAGTGGGCGGGGTCTACGTCACAAACCGCGTAGGTCCTTATTCTCAAAAATAAAAAATTCAAACAGATTCGTCCACTTCTATCGGACGGGGTGTCCACCCTCAGCGGACAAGGTTCGCCACCTTCAGTGGGCGGGGTCTACGTCACAAACCGCGTAGGTCCTTATTTTCAAAAACATCAAACAGATTCGTCCACTTCTATCGGACGGGGGGTCCCCCTCAGAGGACAGGCTCGCCCACCTTCAGCGGGCGGGGTCTGCGTCACTAACAGCGCAGGTCCTTAGTCGCTGCAGCGATAACTTTTACTGGATTTTCCTTCGTTTTACGTCCTATAAAAACAAGGGTACTGGATTTTCCTTCGTTTTACATCCTATAAAAACAAGGGGGTTTTCTCGTTTAGCCAGCCCTGAAAATGAGAATCTTTAAAAACGTTTTACCTCGTGATTGGGCTTGGCCAAGCCCAATTACACTTTACAGCTTTAATTTCGAAAACATCTGTAGTTACTCCCAATGGCAAAGTGAGGGGGTTTCTACGCACCTTTAGCTCCTTCCAATGACAAAGTGAGGAAGTTTCTATACTATCAGTTGACAAATCCCAATGACACGTGAGGGATATGTCGACACTTCAAGTGATGACCCTTAAGTCAAATGTTATCACTCGGGGGCTCGTGAGACCCTCGCAAAACAGGTCACATACACCATGGCTTGTGCGACGCACTCCGTCTAATACTTTGACCATCGTCTTACTCCAAGACTCAGTCAAAGTGGGGGCTAACTGTAGACACCTACTTTTGTCCCCATTCCCGCAAGGGAAAGGTTCGATGATGAAAGCATAAAAACTCCACTTGACAACGCATCTCCTATAAAATAAACGAATCTCGATTCCCCATTTCATTTCACCCGAAACCTGCTATTTATGGAAACCTGCTAAAAATAGTAATTGCCGTAAAAGGTAGCTTCTAAAAGTGGAAAAATCATAAAAGATAGAAACCTGTCAGAATTAGGTGTTGCATTCCAACATAAATCCTAAATGAGATAGAAAACCGCGAGAATCCTATTCCTAATAGGGTTCGGAAATAAGAGTTACGTATTAATTTAAATCCTAACGAGCCTAGAGTTCGTAACGGGCCCAGACGCATTCCGTCACAAATTGATACGCGCTAAGAGACTCAAATTAATCTCAAACTCTACGGATTTTAGAATCCGAATCTGACTAAACAAAAACTGCCCAGACCCTATTTTCAACGCCTGGCTCTGGGCGCCGATATCTTCGGCGCCCAGGCCTGGGCGCTGAAAATACCTGGGTACGTTTCTTTTCCTAATTCCTTGTGGATTAGAACTCTGCAATTCTATCCTTCCACGAACTCTTCCCTATAAATAGGCCCCTAGTTTCGACGTGAAACGACACACAACAACACATAATATATTCTGAGTATTGACTCTAAACCCCTTAGCCTAAGCCTCTCGCTGCGAAACTGTTCACGCGTTCTGTCGCAATCGATCCATAAATCGAACAGAACGTATCCTGTCCCATAATCGAGATTCGTTAAATAAAAAGGAGAAATAGCAAAGTCAAAGCGGTTAGTTTTCTGAGAACCCTGACGCACCTCTCAAGGGTGCGTCGTAATGTGTCCCTTTTCGATGATTTAACCGCTTTCCTCGCCCTTTTTATGAACTGTTAAACTAACCTAATATGATTGTTCTATCACGCCTAACAAATATAATATTTTTGGGAAATCGGATTATCATGCTAGGTCCCTTAATGTTATTTAAATCAGATAATCACGATCGAATTAGTATTATATGTTGCATATTGCTAAAATCAACTCAGATTAGTTTAATAGTTAACGCATGTCCCTTCAATTATTTATGCTGAGCTAGTAAGGATATCCTGCCTCTGGAGTTATCGATGAGCGAATTACTCCTCTCGGTAGTTACAGTCCCCCGAACCCTCAATCTCTACCTTGCGGGTGTATATTGAGAGATCCCCACACCAGGGATCACAAGGGAACCTACGGCCGTCGTGGTCAAACATAATTGCACTCCCTTTATGTCACGATAACCGGGTTTTGTTAGTTTTTCTCATTGTCGTTAAAAACTGAATGGCGACTCCTATATTACTAGTCGATTGGGTGTATACTCACAGGAAATCCAATTACACTTGATTGAATAAAAAGAATCGTCACACCCACGAGGGACAGGTCACGCATTAGCCTCGCGCTTTTTTCGACCCCCTCACAGTAAGTACATAATCTCTTGTATTTATTCAAATGAGTATAAAATGCACAAAAATATGGTAATTCCTACAATGTTGAACTTGAAACTACAAACACACTACAAGGAGCACATTAGTACTAAAAATCGCTCCGAGGAGCTCATTTGAGATCAAAAAGTACTAAGGGACGGGGGTTAAAACACTATAAAATATGAACATATCAATAACAGAACTATGTATTCTGTGCAAATATAACAAAATGATGATACAAGTTCTTTCAATCGTCTATAATGATCGAAAGAGTTATGGACTGGTCATGTAGTGGTTGTTTGTTATACATTGGTAGTGGTGATAGAACTTATTTCTGTTACGTTCAATTTTGAATGGGATTATGTTTTTTTCTATTTAAACGGAATACTTAGTTATGTTATGTTCAATCTGTACGAAATGGTTGATTAAATTTTGTTCAATCTGTACAGAATAGTTAACTATATTTTGTTCATCTGTACAAAATAGAAGTGTTAATTCATACAAGTTGTGTGAACAGAATTAAAAAAGGAAAAAAAATGAAAATTACCTCAATTATAAGTAAAAATATCGTCAATTGCAATATAAATATTTATCAAAAAAGGTTGAGAGAAAATAAAATGTGAGGGTAGAGTTTTTTCTAAAATGAAAAAAATGAAGTAAAAAGGGTTGCGCCAAGTAAAATCAGTCTGCGTATAGTACTCCCCTTTTAATTCTATATTTATATTTTTAAAAAATGAGGTTGAGTTCTATGAGTACTCCCTCTGTCCCAAAAATATAGCGCATGTATTCATAACCCGGTGTCCCTAAATGATGTGCCTGTTTCTATTTTAAACCTTTAATCTTTGCTAATATGGTCACACATTGTAATGGCAATATTGTCCCGAAAACAAATTGTAATTCAGAAATGTTTATTTAGGTAGTAATATTTGTACTTTTAAAGTTGTAAGAAGTTGTTGAGAAATAAAGAAATCTTATTGGTCAACTTTAATTTGTATGGATTAGTAACTTAGAATGTTATTTAATCATTTTTTATTGGTCTACACAATCATCACTATAATCCAAATAATTTAATTGTTTTTTAAAAAAAATCTTACAAATAATTATTGCTAATTATCTATGCTATCATTTTCCTTAATTCCCGTGTTTTTTGTCAAACGAACACTATATTTTGGGAAGGAAGAAGTGTATGTTTTGGGCTTATGTAGATTTTTTATTTGTTCCGATTCTAAATTTCATGTACTCGATATTGGAATTGGTGTTTACAACGTCCCAAAAAAAAAAAATAGAACCGAAATCTGAACAACAGGTTCGATTTCGAATCCGTCGGTTCCTAACAGATTTTGGTCCCGATTTAGGTTACTCCGACTTTTAGTTTCCCATAGTGTTGAAAATAAAAGAAATTCTCACTCTAATGCTAGACTAAAACAAAATCCTTTTTCTAGTGCCCACGTAGTGTAATACCCCGAATTTTTAAAACTCGATTAATTATGCTTAATTATTTTTATTTAGCTTAAAATCGTTTTAAATCCTAAATTTGAACTTTATTTTAATTAAAGAAGTTTTATTTCGCTTGAATTTTTAATATTGCTACATGATTTATTTTTCAGTTTATAATTTAATTTCATATTTACGAGCTTAACGACCTTTTTAAATTTTAATTATTTTCGGATTTCTAAATTTATTTTATTCGGAAACTAAATTAATTATTTAACGTTCTTATTTTTATTCGAAAACTAAATTTATTTTTCGTTAACGATATTTATTATTATTTTTTTAATTTTGTATAAAGAATTAATTTAGCTAAACATTTCTATTTTTAGTAGTTTCATAAAATAGCAACAAAATTTCTGAATTTTAGTCCAACCATGTGAAATTACTAAAATACCCTCAAGGAACCAAAATTCCCTTTTCTCCTCTTCCCTTGCTCCCCACGTACAACCAGGAAGGAAATTCCTTCCTTCCCTCCTTCCCTCAATTCTGTCCAAGTTCACTCCTTGGACCCCAAGCAAATTCCCTTCTTCTTCACTCTACTTCACCTTATTATCAGACACAAATTTGCACCCAATTTATCAACCAAAATCAATTACCAAAAAGAAAACTGGAAATCTCAAAACCCCCCCTTGTTTCCTTTGATTCGAACCACCACAACAAACACAGCCACTGCAACCACCATGACCGCAGACTACCACCTCCGTCCAACCGCCTAACACCACCCTAACCACCGTCGGCTACCACCACACCCCCTCACCCTGCTCCCTCCTCTCTTTTGGCCTCCCCTGTCTCTCCCCTTTTCCCGCTTCGCAACACCACCCACGCCACGTCCCACCACCGACCACCAACACCACTATCAGCGCAACCCTTCTGCGCCGCTCACCCAACCTCCACCGCCCAGACCAGCCACCTTATTCCTCCCCCATCTCTCTCCTCCCCCGCATCCCCTGCCCTTCCCCTGTTTTCTCTTCTCCCTTGCTCGCCGCACCACCAGCACCACGCCACCACCACACCACAACCGCCTCACCACTTCTGGAGTAAACCCCCGCCTCCACCTTCACCGTGAACCACGATCCCTCCTCCCAGAACCGGCCGAAAAACCACCCACAAACTCCCCTGCTTTCCCCTCCGATGTTCGACCCCCTCCTCTCGCCTCACTGCTCCGTCGTAAACCGCCGCTCAACCACCACCATCACTGGCGCCTCCTGGCGCGGCTTCCGGTGCTGCTGCGCCACCCAGGACCCGAACCCAGCTCCCTCCTCCCTCCTCTCTTTCTTCCTTGCCTGCTCGTGTTTTCCTTCCCCCAAAACTAAACCAGTTTCATTTTGAAACTTTGGTTTTGTTCCTTAAACCCATAATTAAAATGGGCCTAGAAACCTAACTATTTGGGCTTTTTGGTGAGTTGAAATTGAATTATTAATTTCAGATTTTCAATTTAACAATATTATGTTTTAATAACTTTTATGATATAATTATTTACGAATAAAATTGTTATTATTTTTCAGGTTTATTTATTGATTTTTAATAAAATAAATTACTAGCTTGATTTGGCAAAAAACCGAATTTATATAATATTTTCATGAAAATTGGCTTATGAAATATAAAATATATTTCGATTTAAATTTTCGTTTAATAATAATATTTTCATTAAAATTCAAAATTACACTTTTTATTAAAATTGGTTAATTATAGATTCATTACTTATAAAATTTATTATTTATAAAATGTTGATTTCAGATCATTTATCGTTTTAGTACTAATTCAATAATTTAATATTCTGAAAGAAATCGGACTTGGAGCTAAGGAAGAACGATCCATCAGACGGGAAATATAAAACTACGGTTGAGGTAACGGCTATTGCTAGTACCCGCAATCCCCTTATAAATATGATTTATGAAATTATGACGTTATGATTGAATTTATGAATTAAATGTTTTTGATGTGTTTTATGGATTGTGGGATGAAATATGATTTGTTTGAATTGTTTATTATAATATGATTTGATTGAGTTTTCTCATAAAATTATGTTTATGCAATGCTATGAAAGAATTGATGTTTTATGGATCCCAGGATCTAAATGATGTTTTATGATATAAAATGAGTTATGTTATTTCAACTGAAATACAAGCCAAGGCTTGGTAAAAATACATAAAACATGATAAATGAAAGTGAAAGACCTGGTTTGTCTGGCGGTATATAAACTACCATCTTCCTATCTACCGGTCATGCATGCACCACGGACACCTGTCCACCCATGGATTACGAGCCCAGGCTCCCATGGTTTATGAGCCCAGGCTCAGGGCCCAGGCCCCATGTTACGATGAGCCCAGGCTCTTATGGGCCCAGGCCCAGTGGAGAATTCCTTCACGGTTCGTACTTGCCGAAAACTAGCATGTTAATTAAAAGTTATGAATGACATTTTTCATTAAAAGTTTATGAATGAATTGAATATGATGTTTTATTAAATGTTTTACTTATTCTATTCTCCCTGTGTTATTAAATAAAATGAGTTGAAATGAATTTACGTTGATAGGGTAGTCGTTACTGAGTTTTCGGCTCACCGTTTTGTTTTCCATTTTAGGTACTGGGGGGATCGATGGAAACGAGTAGAGGCGAGAAATTTCACTTTAATATTATTCACCTAGTTTATGCTTAATGTTTTAATAGTTTAATTAAAGAATTTTCGTAAGTTATGTACTTTTATTTTGGGAATATAAATGATTATTATATTAAATTATGAGGTTTTTATGGCTTATGTATGATGTTGCCTTGTATTTTCCAAGAGGGAAGTACGGCAGGTAATGTCCCGACCAAATTAGGTTAATTCCGCTGCTAATTATACTTTAATAATTGAATTAGAGGTCGGGGCGTTACACGTAGACTCTATAAAAAAAAGAAGTGAATGTTTTCTACTTTAACAATAGTCCCAACGTCTCAAGTCTCCAAGTTGCAAGACTTTATTTTTTTCATCTTATTTTTATTGCTTATTAGATAAGACTAAAACAAAATAGAAAAAATAAAAACACGCACATAAAACATTCATATCAGACTAGAAACTAGAAAAATCAGACTAAACTAAGTGAAGAGAATAAAGCTTAAATTAAAGGAAAGAAAAGAAAAATTCAGACTATATTAGAAATAATCAAATTGACCAGAAAAAGCAATAACAGTTAAAAAAACATTTAAATTAAACTAGAGAAATTCAGACTAGACCACAAAGAATCAAACCAAACTAGACCAAAATAAGCGAAGACCTTAGTCAATCTCCTATCAAACACCATAACACTTACGAAGTACTTAATTGCCAGACCACCTAACATTACTTAATTATCAAACCGTCTACCACATTTACTAACCGTGTGACGATATTTCATAACGTTATACTTAACCCTTACAACTACGTATGAGTCCATCTCGAAGGTGGAATTGTGGAAACACAACTCCCACAAGACAAATCTAATGGGAAACACCAAACACCTACTTTGGAAAAAAGAAAGAATATACACCTTGCAACAAACTCTTGATTCAAATCCCATATTGAAGGGTTTTAAAGACAAGTGGGAGTTTGAGTTGTGTGATAACTTAGGGATGGGAGCAAAGTATTCAAGTTTTAGAGTTAGATTCATTGTATTTGCATGTCATCCTATCCCCACACCACCTTCCAAATTCCTTGTATATGAATCATATTCATGCATTTCCCCTCTTATTATTAACAAACCTTATATTATAAATAAATTAATAACATTTTTATTATTAATTCATGGACCCACCCTTAAAACATTGACAACCTCTAAAGATAAAAACACTTCCACACCACAATACATTTTCTCTCTCATTACCGTTCGCTCCATTCATTCATTCCCCCTTCCCCTATTTTTTTTTCTTTCGCCCCATTTTTCCTCCTTTTTTGCCCTATTTTCAATAGGGTTTCCATCTTCGTGCCCCATTTGTTCATCTCATGAATTTTGCAGACCTTCGGATTACATCGATCCTTGTTGTTTTCGTGTTCATAATTTCGGTTTCTGGAACTCTTGTGGATCTGGGTGGCTTCTTTAACTCGTTTAGTTCTCACTTTTTTTGCCTCTTCGAGGTTTTTACTCTGCTTTCAACATGTCTCAGATCTTCGATTACAGTGGTATGTTTCGATCTCTCTTTTATTTTTCATAATTAATTTACTGTTTTTATTGTATTAGTTTGATTTGGGTTTTATGTTCTTTGCTTTATTTTTGAGTTAATTAGGGTTTTGTAATTAGGTTTTTTTTCTTGTTTGGGTGTTTTTTTTTGCTGTAATTTGAGATTTTTTGATAGTTCTGGGATCTGGGTTTTGTTGGGTTATTTGTTGCTGAAGTTTTCAGGTAGTTTTGGCATCTGGTTTCACTGTATTTATTTCATTTATAGCTTTGGCACCTGGGTTTTGGTGTGTCAGTTTAATTTGGATAAAATTGAATTGGGTGTATGAAAGTAGGCTTTTGATCTGTATTGGAGATTGTAAAAATGATTAACAAACTATGTGAAATTTCCGGTACAATAGGTGTAGTTCCTATGTTTTATCATGGATTTATTTCATAATTTGTTTTAATTCTCGGTATCTTATTTTTATTGGTGATTTTGGCTGTTTTGAATGATAATTTAGTTAGCTATAGTGTTGTTGGTGGAAAATTCATAGACTGAGTTTAGTTTTGGCTTTATTGAACTCTCAGGAAATGTATACTCAAACCCCAAAGAAGCTGGCAGCTTTTTGTCCCTTGGTATTGCCAACCATGTGGATGTTTACTTCCCTAACAAAAGGGCTAGGATCAATGCCCCTCTTGTATCAAAAGGAGAAAGCTTAGTACAGGAGAAGCATGTCTCTCTTGATGTCCTCCCAGATGAGTGCTTGTTTGAGATCTTCAGGCGTTTGCCCGGGGATCAAGAAAGGAGTTCTTGTGCCAGTGTTTCAAAGAGGTGGCTTGTGCTCTTGAGCACCATCCCGACTGAAGATCTATGCAACAAAAACATGGTTGTTGCTGATGAGGCTGAGGAGATCGAGAGCGATGGATTTCTTACCAGGAGTTTGGAGGGTAAGAAAGCCACCGATGTTAGACTTGCAGCTGTTGCTGTAGGAAGTGCTGGTCGTGGTGGATTGGGCAAGCTTATTATCAGGGGAAACAACTCCGTTCGTGGAGTTACAGACCTTGGTTTGAAGGCTGTTGCCCGATGCTGCCCATCTCTAAAGAGTTTATCTCTTTGGAATATTTCTTCCATTGGAGATGAAGGTCTTATTGAGATTGCCAATGGATGTCACCGCCTTGAGAAACTTGATCTTTGCAACTGCCCATCAATCACCAACAAGGCCTTGCTTGCAATCGCCAAGAATTGTCCGACTTTGACCTCGTTAAGCATTGAGGGTTGTCAGAATATTGGTAATGAAGGTGTGAAATCAATTGGACAGTTTTGCCCAAACCTTAAATCAGTTACCATGAAGGACTGCCCACTTATCGGTGATCAGGGTGTTGCGAGTTTGATGTCATCAGCTTCTTTCTCGGTAACCAAGTTGAAGCTTCAGGGGTTGAATGTCACTGATCTTTCTCTTGCTGTGGTTGGACACTATGGAAAAGTAATTACTGATCTTGTTTTGGCAAACCTTCAGAATGTGAATGAAAAGGGTTTCTGGGTCATGGGCAATGCTCAAGGTCTTCAGCATCTCAGGTCATTTACCATTTCTTCATGCAGAGGAGTTACAGATGTTGCAGTGGAAGCTGTGGGAAAAGGTTGTCCTAATCTTAAACAGTTTGTCCTGAAGAAGTGTGCTTTCATTTCTGACAATGGATTGGTGTCTTTTGCCAAAGCTGCAAAGTCTCTTGAGAGCCTACAATTTGAAGAGTGCCACAGGATTACCCAAATTGGGTTTTTTGGTCTCCTTTTTAACTGTGGTACTAAGTTAAAGGCTCTTACTATGTCTAGCTGCTATGGGTTCAAGGACATGATTTTGGGATTTCCCCTTCCGATCAAATCCACACCGCTTCGATCTGTAACAGTTAGTAATTGTCCCGGGCTTGGGGACATGACCTTGGCCATGTTGGCAAATTTGTGTCCTCAGTTGCAATGTATCAACTTCAACGGGCTTCCCTGTATCACTGATGCTGGCCTTCTCTCTCTCATCGAGAGCTGTGATGCTGGCGCTGGCCTTGTCAAGGTTGGTCTAACCGGCTGTGTCAATGTGACTGATAACGTTGTTATTGCATTGGCAAAATTCCACGGTGGAACCCTTGAGGTGCTAAACCTTGAAGGGTGTGGGAAGGTGACTGATGCAGGCTTGGTGGCAATTGCTGATGAATGTCTTCTGCTCAATGAACTTTACCTTTCCAAGTGTGCCATTACTGATTTTGGTGTTGCATCTTTGGCTCGGTCAAAGCAGCTGAGTTTGCAGATCCTCTCTTTATCTGGGTGCTCAATGCTCTCAGACAAGTGCATGCTATTCTTGGTGAAGTTGGGTCAATCTCTAATGGGGTTGAACCTTCAGAACTGCAACTCAATCAGCAGTAGTGTCATTGACATGGTGGTGCAGCGACTTTTCAGGTGCGATATCCTTTCCTAAGTGGAAGTTAAAACTATGCTCTTCAGGTAGCGTCAGAAGTATATTCAGCAGAACTCGTGAATAGTAAACGGTCTTTCTAGTTTTTTTTGGGTCCATCAGTTCAAAACGGGCTTACCTTTCGCCAGAGACTTGGTTCTTTTTCCAGGAGGAATACGATCGATTTATACCCCCTTTTTTTGCAGGTTTCCTCAAGATGGGAAACCTGTTTCAAGAATTTAGGCTCTGCCTTATTCTTGAGCGGTCGTTGATGCCTGAGATTACAGTTACTGGTTTCTGGATTTGGAGGGTTTTGCCTTTGTCCATCTTTTGCTGGCTTTCTGGACCTTCATCAAAAAAAAAAAGAAAAAAAAAAGTAAAAAAACAAAACTTTTAGCTTGGCCTTAGAGCTGAGTTCTAAACCTCTTTAGATGTAATGTTTTTTCAAGTCGTCCATGTAAGAGTGGGTTTATGTTCCGCTCACTATAGTGTGGGTGTTGTTGGTTGCTGTTTCCGTTGCTTTTGGAAGTTCGAAGTATGGTGCCTCGTGTCGTCGTGGGCTTTGGCTGTGGCAGCACCCTATTTTGGTGTTGCTGCCATTACAATCTTCACTCTTTTGATGGGTGGGATTGTTTTTTCAATAGTTTTGCCAAGCCTTGGTTTTACAGGCGCCTTTTGTATGAACTTGTTCGTTGCAACGGCTTTTCTTTACGTAATAGAAGAAATTATGAATAAATACTGCGTCTCTTGTCTATTATGATTTCAATTTGCAATTGCTTGGGTTATTCTCTTTTATTTCATGTGTTGATTGAAAACAAAAGGAAATGGTTTCAACAACTAATGCATGTAAAATTCTTTATCGGATAATTTGGATCCAAAACAACTGAGCATCTACCCGAATAATCGTTGGAGCTTGTATAATTTTCAAGTGCAATAATAATATTTGTAATAATCTTAACTACTCCCTCCGTCCCGGAATACTTGAAACCGTTTGACCGGCACGGAGTTTAATTCATTATAATTGACTTCTTATTTAATTGAAAGGTAGTTAGAGTGGGGTGTTTTTTTTAATATACTTCCTCCATTTTTTTTTAATTGCACCATCTTGGATTTCACGTTTGTCAATGCACTATTTTAACCACTAGTATCTCTCATTATACATTTTAAAAAAATATAAAAATTTGATAATTTTAAAGTATGTTTGGAGACGAATCTAACAAGATCCCACTTGAATATATTTTTCCTTACATATAAATCACAAAAAATAACTATATAAGTTATATGTGAATAGTGCTAAAAACAAGATGGTGCAATTATAAAAAAATGGAGGAAGTATATAGTGGGATGTGGTGGGGGGTCATGAATTTTTTTATGTTTATTTGGGGTAGTAGGGTTGTTGGTGGGCCCTTAGATAAGGTGAGAAAATAATAAAATATTATGTAAAGTTTCCATTTTTAGAAGCGTTTCAAGTAATTCGGGATAGCCCTATAAGGAAAGCGTTTCAAGTATTTCGTGACGGAGGGAGTAGTTTGAAATTTTGAAAATAGGAAGTACGTAGACAGGAGACCATGGAATTCGCTGGCTGCCTTATCTGAAAAAGCAATGATGCACTGGAAAACTACAATCGTTAAATAATTGTCAAACCCAACCACCGAATTATTAGGATCATATTAGAGACCCAAAATCTTTATAAGATTTGTTCATATAAATATTCATCAAACATAAAAATATGTTAGTAGTAACTAATCGAGTTAACTAAATACTTAACATAATAAGTACATACGGAGTAGTTATTGTTAATAATAATTCCCTTTTCAAAATATAGCAAGTCGAGTTTGAGAAAGGTCATTTAAGAAATGTTGGTCAATTAAATTCGACTTATTTATTAATGGAGGGAGTAATTTCGTAACGCCTTGAAGTTGAATAGAAACGATGGAAAGCAATCAAGCATCTATTATTAGTTGGAAGATGATAATGGTTACAAATTAAGATTTATAATTTGCATAAATTAAATAAATTGAAGATTCTGAGTGGCAACAATTAAAGACAAGACGAATTTCATAAAATTTGCAGCAAATCTTCCATAATCAGATATTTAAGGGATGCAAAATCAACTTTAATAAAAGTGCAAATCTCTCAAAATATTCGTGACTTCACTTAATTACAGTATTCCACACATCCTCACGTGGTCAAACAACATAAACTAGTGCTAATTGTCTACTCACTCTACCATTTCTCTAAATGGTGGGGTCTCTTACCATATAGTACTACGTATTAGACTTGACGACTTTTTCGTGTTCGCTTTGAGTATAAACGGGTTGGAAAAGCTCAACATTAACATAATCCGTTTCTTAACATAATCAATTTTCTGGTATTTGAACAAAGATGTTACAAACTTGGAATTCATAACATCTCATATTCTTAGGGCCAGATACACGGTACGTATAGTTCTAATTGTATTTAGGTAACTTATACGAGTACGGAGTATTATTTTGGGAACAAATTCCCAACGGTGTGTGGACTTGGTCGTTTTAGTTAAAATTAGACAAAACTTTTGACTGAAATAATTGACCTACACAACTCAAGAGTCAAGTGGTCGACAGTCAACATTTTAAAGATGGGCTATAGGTGAAGATTATGGTAATCACGTCCATGAAGATGTTGTAAACCAACCTCTGAAACTCGTGTAAGTGATTAGCATTTTTGTGTGAATATTATTTTGTATTAAATATTCCTTGATTTATTCTTTACATAATCTATAATATATCAGCATTAGATAGTGGAGAACCTCGAAACTTTCTTATGGAAGACTTTGAGTTTTGTTGCTACAACTTACAAAGTCCTTGTCTCCTCATTTTTGTGTTGTTAGTGCCAAATAAAATCGATGAAATAATGCATTTTGAAAATAAATGGTTGAAGGAAGGTTTGGGGTTGTGAATGAGACTTTGCCATAATTCGCAAAAAACTATAAATTTTATATTGCACCTGAACAAAAGGAATTTTTTCTTGTCCGTTTGACGACTTGTTCATTTAAAAATGGGCACAATGAATTATCAAATGAGAAAAAGAAACTCCTAATACACCTAATTCTAGATGCACCCAGATGCAAGATGGACATGCTCGTGAAAGAGGGACTATAAGTAACAAAGATGGCCGGTAGAAATTGCTGAAGGGAAGGCTATGGCTAATGCGTTGAAACTTGGTCGCAGGTATGGGTTCAAGGAGGTGATTCTGGAATCAAATTGCCAAGGGTTAGTCTCTCGTCTAACGAAAGGAGCCATTTATTTCTCTGATTTTGATTCAGTTTTAGGTGATGTATTGTCGCTTAGTTTGTTTTTTAGTACTATTTTTTGGTCACGTGTTAAAAGGGATGGAAATGCTGTGGTCCATCACCTTGTGAGACTAGTTCCTTTTGGTGTTGAGCAGATTTGGGAGAATCATTGCCCATCGGAGATCTCTCTGTATGTACTTATGGACACTTTGTCCCTTAATTAATGAACTAGCTCGTACTTCCTAAAAATAAAAAAATAACAAAGAACTAAAGGCAACATTAACTTTAATTTGATCGTTACAAACAGGGGCAAATCTTTGTTGTGGTTGGGGTGGGCCTGGCCCCCCCGGTCGAAAATTTTTGTAGTGTATTTTTCGTTACGCCCTCCCTAAAATTTGTGTATAATTGTATAATTACATAGTATATTGCTTAACTTTTTTCTACCGGCCCCCTCGTAAAACCGTTCAAGGTCTACAAATACAATAACTAGTCTTCCAATCGATATTAATATTATGTGAACTTACTCATCATGGTCAAAGAATAAAACTTTTGATGTTTTGAATATACAAATAGTAGTGGAGTAACAATTTTCGGCTTATCATTCATATTTAAAACCCAATGAGAGAGTGGGAGTGTGGGACATCCATGATCCATGGTCCATGGTCCGGTACAACCATAAATAAGGCTAGGTTTGATCTAAAATGGACCGGGTCGACCCTAGTCCAACTATCATGTATTTTACAATATGGTTGTAAACTTGTAAAGGCTTGAAAGTTGATCCCTTTCTTGGTGTTGGTTGGAGGGAGGAGTATTTGCTTTGAATGAAACTAAAGATGATGGAATATCGTAGCTAGCTTTTTCATGAGGAGAATATGATTCATGTTTAATAATCTGTTTCAAAACTTCTACTTTAGCAATAGTCAAGGCTCGCATCATTGGTAATCCATCTTAAGTCATACCACGTCACATTGTCCGACAAGGGATTCTTTTAACATTACATTGTCCGACAAGAAATTCTTTCAACAACATTACGATGTCTTGTTTACAAACAATCTATTAGAATGGTGCTCCCAGTTACATCACATGTAGATACCGTGAGTGAGGGGCACATGCAGCTCACATGTGTTGTGTTGTTGTACACAGTGCATGCGTCTTAGTAACACTTGTAAGTAAGAGAATACTACGCGTGATATTTTTTTTAAAAAAAAAGATTATCTTGATGTACCATACAACCGTACTCCTTAGTCCTTACTCATACATACGAATATAAACCTTAAAGTCGAGGAGATGAGTAAGGGACACATTTTCAACAAAACTTGAGAAATTGATCAATTTTGTAAGCAAATTCTATCATACTAACCAATTACAACAGAATCAAGTTGTGCTTAAGTAATTAGAATTAATCATATTTCCCCAGGGATTCTAAGGGTTCAATCATCATTTTTTAGGGTCAAGAAATAATTTATGTTGGGCTTTAACAGTTTGGGCCTAGAGTTAAATATAGTCCACACAAACATTCACACTCACCTAAGCAAAAACCAAATGAGTTTTCACACTTACACTCATCCCCATTAAAACTTCCTCAACAGACGTCGTTTTCTAATAAAAGTTTTCTCATGTAACAGTTGCATTGTACCACGTTAGCGGTGCAACTAGAACTGTAAAAAATCGACCCGACCCGAAAATCGACCCGAACCCGACCCGAAAATAATGGGTCCTGAACAAGATTTTGTGACCCGTAACCCGATTTTATCCGAACCCGAGCAACCCGAAATGTAATGGGTCAATACCCGACCGAACCCGTTTTGGACCCGACCGATTGAAAATCATTGTATTTATACTAAAAAATGAGATTATGAGAAAATTTAAGCATAATAAACACGTTGTTTTTACTATTGTTGTGTGTAATATAATTTTAATTTGAATTATACGCCATTTTATGGTTGAATTTGACTAAATATAAACTTGTGTAGGAAAATTTGTTAATTTTTGCTCATATTTTGTATATTTATCACCTAAATTAATGAAAATATAATGTGCGTTTTAAAATCTCTCAACCCGTTGGGTCGACCCGAACCCGAATGTTCTGGGTCTTGAACAAGCATTTGCAAACCCGAACCCGAAAGTGACCGACCCGATTCAACCCGAACCCGGAAATAATTTTTTACAACCCGACCCGACCGACCCGTTTGACAGGTCTAGGTGCAACCTTTGAAAAAATGGAGGTTGAGACTGGATTAAACGGGAATAATTTCCAAAATATTTGATTAATTGACATCTGATTAAGCAAACCTCTTTAACAATCATTGTTTTCATATAGGTTTTCTCATACAAAGTCACGTTGCACCATGTTAACGATGCAACCTAATTAAAGTCTAATTATTTCATGTAAAAAGTTTGATTAAAAAAACCTTGGTTTCTTATGGACTGGGTTGGGGGGATGCTTAACTTGTTTGGTAAACCAAATTCTCTACAAATCCTCTCCTTAATACTAACACAAGTAACAAGTCATGGGATAGATAGGAATGATTCTTGGAATCACCTCAGCCCAGAATCCAGCGACACCGACACTATCCGTCTTGTTTACGCTTTCACCGCGTTTCCCATACCGGACCATCAATATGTATTCTTACCCAAGCAACATATCAAGACTATGCATGCTCAGAGGTGAGCCTGATAGAAACACAGATCAACATTACAAGAACATGATCAAACATAATCCTGGAAATGCCCTGCTTCTGGGAAACTATGCCAGATTTTTAAAGGAGGTAGGAAATCTTCTACTGAAAATGAACATTTTATATGGTTGCAGTTTTCTGGTTTAATGTTTTTGTGTTAGGTTAGACTGGTGATTTGGCTAAAGCAGAAGAGTATTGCGAACGAGCAATTCTAGCGGAAGCTGGAGATGGGAATGGGAGTGTACTCTCTCTATATGGTGAACTAATATGGCAAAGCTGCAAGGATGTTACTCGAGCTGAAACTTACTTTCATCAAGCTGTTCTTTCTAATCCTAATAACAGGTAATCCAAACATAACCTAAATTGAACCGAACTTGGTTCCAATATGACCCATAGTCCAAAACCTGAAACAAACAATTAGTAAGCCATCTTTAAGAGGTAGTGAGAAAGGAAGCAATTGGATATTCAGTATTTTGTTCCTTATTCCTTGTATAATTCTGCAATAATGTCAATGCAGTTACATTCTCGCGTCATATGCAAAATTTCTGTGGGATGCTGAAGAAAAAGATGAAGACAGAGATGGATCAAAGTCAGCAACATAGAGATGTTCTAAATAAAATAATGGTCAAACTCAAATTCAGAATGATATAGCAATATGATGTGTTGGAAGAACCGAAGAATAAACATTATAAATAAATAAAAACATTGTTCCAAATGCAAACTACACCAATTTAGTCATCCCCCCCATAAGCTACTTTATGTATCATAAAACTACAACTGGTGTACGAGAACGAGAACGAGAGAATCCCAAAATTTACCCACAAACCACACTTCAATGGCAGATCACTAAAACAGTACTTAATAAGAGTAATAGATTCAAAAGAACAAACAACTCAGAAAAAGCAGTGATCAGACAATCCAGAGAGGGTGCAAATGCAGACTATTAAGCGACCAGACTGGCAATCTAAAAAGCAAACCTCACCAAACTATGGACAAACTGCTTCATATTCATATTCATATTCATGTTCATGTTCTACTAAGCCAACACTTCGTGGAGGCGAATGAATCCAATCCAACTGCACCCCAAGCTTCTTCTTCTTCTTCAATGTTCTGATACAGCTTCTTGCTCGACTGGGAGCTGGACTTGATCTTCAATAATAGGCCTGTTCTCAATTCCAAAATGATCTTCACCCATGTCACCCAAAATGAGCTGGACGTGAGCAGTCGGTGTAGGACCTGGGTTAGAGAGAGAAACTTCCTCTTCCACGCGGGCAATAGGTGCAGATTCTGTGTTAGACAGAGGAATATCCTCCTCCGCACGCGCTATAGGTGGCGTCCCATTAACTGTATGATCCAGCACTTTAGCATTCTTCGATAAGCGTGTCTTCTCAGACGGTAATCTAGGAAGGGACTTCCTCTGAGGCCGTTTAGACTGAACAGGGGAAGCTCCTTTGCTTGGGTTGTTGGTTTGTGAAACCACCTTCTCATCCAGACTTAGCCTTCCAAGTCGTTGGTTTTGGTCCCCTTCTTCTTCAGCTTCAACTGAGGATGGGTTCTTCTTCCTACCCAGCTTGGGCGATCTTGGTCGTGTAGTTGGTATCTGAATCAAAAGGAGGAAAGCAAAACTATAAAAGCTAACCCATCTTCAACATAGGAAAGGGCAATTGTTCTTTATATTGAAATAAAAGTGATAACAAGTCCATGAAAACAATGCAAACAGCAACAATTTTATAGCAAGTAATGGTACACCCATTCAGCCCCTTCTATAATCTATACCTTGTCCAGACCAGGAGCTTCTTCAAAGGCAGTTGGGTAATGTTTATGCTGACGTGTGTTGAGATACGACAATGTAAAAAGACCAATTCAAGTTGTGGGTGCAACATCTTTAAGACCTTACAAACTAAGAAAGATGTTCTACCAAATCGATGAATCTATTCTGTGCTCTAGAATTCTAAAAGACCCATGTTTCCTAACAAACAACTTTGACCAGTAACATCTTCAATTATTAAGTAAAAGTTATAAAAAGTTGAAATTTTGAAAAATAATCTACGTAGACGAATTTAACAAGATCCCACACAACTATGGTTTTTCTTACATCAATGTGGAATGTGTAGATAGTGCAAAAAAGTTAATATGGTGCAACTAAAAAAAGGAGGAAGTACTCGTACCACTTTCTCTTTTCTGTTCATTTGTTCTCCTTTTTTGGGTATCGGCAACTTCTAAAAGCAGTCTACCTCGGTCTAAATCTTTGCTACCTAATTGAAACTACAACATAAAAATACAACTCCTACTACAACCTAGGTCCTTATATACTAATAAAGATTACTACCTCAATTTCCTAACAATTCGTAACATTTGACTTTGATTGTTAAAATTTACAACTTACAAATTGTCAAATTTTGCATCCATTTATTAATAGTTTCTCCACGTGTTTATCTTTGTAGTATTTGAAAGAATACAGCACCACAAAATGATGATCAAAATCTACAAGGTTTGATCACAAAAGCTAGTTGTGCCTACAATTTTAAAGGACATAAAATTGAGAGAATACCAATTTTACACTCAAAGCAAGCAAATGTAATAAAACCCAACCTCCTACCTAAAACTTAAATGGTACATAGATCAAGAGGAAACTAGAGGAATTTCCCTTTTCTTGTCAACATAGTGAAGCATAGCTTATCCAATCTGGCTCTGCAAATGAACGGACACACTAAAAACTATCCATAACACTTCCTTCAGATGAAGAATATAATCACGGAAAAAAATAGAGGTTGTTGTGCGTGGCCTACTGGCTCACGATGAACCTTTTAAACTCTGTGACTATAGACATGATTAGCCAGCTTATGAACAAGACATCACAAGCTGTATCGAGACTTTAAAAGTCACAATAATTAAATCCCAGAAGAAAATAGTTCTACATTTACAATAAAAATAAAACACGGGAAAGAGCTCTTAACCCAAACAAAAGAAGAGAGAAGCAACTATCAATTTTTTTTGGTAGCCATCAATAGTAATGGGGATATGCCAAACAACCAAGAGAAAACAATCTACCTTCTTCAGTTCAACTTTTGGAGGTGCAGGTTCCTGGTAGAAGTTAGGCATTGGCGTTGCTTTAAAATTTAAACTTTTCCGAAGCATCTTAATCTCAGCCTCTTGAGATTCCTGGAAAAAACATAACTCATTATGAGAAGGTAACATGTATTTGCAGACATTGGTCTTCCTCAGAAGTATAGAAACATAAGCATTTAAAAATACAACACCTTGGACCTCTCCTTCAGGTTATTTTTCTCTTCTTCTAGCGCATGTATTTTTTCTTCGAGTTTGGTATAAAACTGCTCAACGGAAAAAATAGGTAAAAAAATCCAAGTTAATTAGAACATAGGTTATGCAAGAGAAAAGTTCCTAAAGAAAAAGAAAAGCAAACGCCAACCTCTCTTCTCTTCTCAGCCCGTTCATGACACCTAAAGCTGAAACCATAAGATGGAAGTTTACCCTCTTTTCGGGCCCTGGCATCTGCTGTAGTGGGGCTTCTGCAAAGTACTTAAGGATAATCTTACATAACAACTCAGAGACGGACAATAACCAATTAAATAAAACAATCAAACTTGAAAAAATGCTCCTTTACCCTTGCCAAATTAGAGCAAGGAAGAAAGGGGAAAAGAGGTACAACGTTAAGAAGGATACTCAGAAGATTCTCCATTTCCTTCACTTTTAGCTGGAGGTTCTTTCTTCAGGGGCTTCAATTTTGGCTTCACCCTGCATCCAAACAAATATTAATGTAAAATCAAACTGCGAAGACCTGAGCTAATAAATCATCCCCTACTTCAAATTTTTAATACACAAAGTTAGGCTTAATTAGGCTTATTAGAAATAGCATGTTCTCAAGGCAAGGAGACTTGATTAAAAACCAATTCAACTATAGAAAATAAAAATATAGCAATGTAACATACACAGGGGCTTCATACTGCACCGAAGTTTCAGAGCCAGGCATCATTTCAAACTTCTCCGGCTGCTAGAAAATAAGAATGACTTACCGTTAGCTAATCACGTATTATCTTGATCAGAAAGGGGCCCATATATTAGATAATACATAATAAATACTAATTAAACAAGTATCCACCTTAGCTTTTTGAGCATCACTTGCCGCAGATACGGGTTTTGAGGTCTTGCTTGGATTACTATTAGTAGCATTACGATCAGTAAAAGATTTAGTCTTTACAATAGGCTGTTTTGGCTGTGGTTTTGCCGACAAAGTACCATTAGTAGTTGCCTTCACTTCTTTATTGTTGGTGATCTTCTTGACTGATGTCACCGCCGCCTTTTTTGTGTTTAAAGGCTTCTCAATTTTGCCCCTGCCTCGATTGTTTTGTGCTTTGGGATCCTTCACGTCGGCACTTGCTGTTTCCACGTCCTACAAACCAACAT